>NW_025779276.1:0-61292 GCF_021130785.1 Homalodisca vitripennis
TGGAACAATGCAAATCAAATTGAATCCAGTGAGATTGCCGGTGAAAACATAGAAGTGTTGCCTAAGAACAGTGAGTATGTTTATATGGAAGACGAAGGAAACAGAAATGAAATTGAAGAAATGAACTCTGAAGTCAAAGCCAACTCTGATGAGGAAAAAGACAGTGATGAGGAAGGTGAAGTGGGAAATAGAAATGTTGATGTCGGAAGTGAAGACAACAAGTACGAAGGAGTGTTTGGAGGTCTGCCGGAGGAAAACGGACACAGCAAACGTGAGAAACGCTTTGAGGCAGATGCACTAGATCTTACCAACCTGCTGGATAATTATGATGACAAGGCGGCAAAATATGAGGGTGTTTTCGGCGGGTACCCCCAAGACATCGGACTGGGAAAACGTGTCAAGAGAAGTTTAGACTTTTAAATTCAAACATTTGTTTGAGAGCATTTGTTAATAAATGTCTATTGTTGGTTTGCAGAATAAATATTTTCCAGTGATCCTGTAACAGAAATTTAATTTTACTTTTCATTTAAAGAGTCGGGGTAAGACTCTTATATCATGTTTTGGACATGTAAGAGCATTTCTGGTTGAAATTAATTATATTTCCAACATCACAGGTGAGTCTGCCTTGTTACCCTAATCAAGAAAATACAGAATACACAGGTCTCAGAAACCTACTTTATTCAAAAAGCATTTACTTCTATCCCTTGTCTTATACTTCCAGCATAAGATATTTATCATAAAAGAGTTTGCCTTGTACCGATGAAAAAAAGATTATATATACATAAAACTGAGAAACCTACTTTAGTTAAAGGTGCCTATTTCTGACCATTTAAATTAATTCCCCAATCACTGTGCCACAGTTTAGTTTGTTTTATTGCCCTGATTAAAAAAAAACTATGTACGTATGTAGCTCTTGAAAATCTACTACGGTCAAAAAGTGTTTACTCCCTGCTCTTGTAATCTACTTTTGGTCTAAAATAATTCCAGTGCCATAGTTAAGTTTGCTTTGTTGAGAAAAAGTCATTCGGATAGTTTGAAACTTCTATTGGGTCGTCTATTTTATTGTTAATTTGTAAGTGAAGCGGTTTGTCTGGACTGCATTTAACTTTTTTTTCACAGTCTATTGTACACCACAGTGATTTTGATTTATTTTCTGCTCTGTTGATGTGGTCTGTAGCATTTTCTTTCCTTAGCATTTTTAGATGTTGGTCATATTCCTTTTTCTTTGCAGCTGTTCTAACTTTGTCTTCTGCTAGTCCTGTAGTCTGCTCCATTTCCAGGGCTTTTATGTACTCATTCTTAAGTTTAGTACATTCTTGATCCCAGCACTGAGTTTTCTCTGGTTGTCTGGCTCTTGACGTTTTCAGTGGGCATGCGTAGTTTAGTATGGACTGAATTATGTTAGGGAATTTGTTGTAGGCTTCATTTGTATCATGAGTTAGAATCACACTTTCCCAGCTTGTAGTTGTACCTGTAGTTGTATTTTGAGTAGGTCTAATGCTTTTTTGTTGAAAATTCATTTTTTCTTTAATGTTGTTTCTGGCAGGTTTTTTGGTGATTACTGTGGCTAGTTGTGCTGTGTGGTCCTGCTATGGTCCTTTGTTGTCCTGATGAAGAAATTATAAATGCATACATAGCACTGAGAAGCCTATTAAGGCCTTGGGGAAATCCTACTTACTTCATATCTACTTCCGTTATAAGGTGAAATCCTCACTAAGTTTATGCAACATTCCAAAATAATCGTTTATAAGGTTGTGTGTTATAAAAGTCTTGGTATTTTTCGAACTGTAGTCTGAGGAGAATAGATCATTGAGTCATGTTAGTGTACATTCTCTGTTTTCTTTAATAACCCACTGTTAAAATGCCATATCACAATGTCAAGAAAGCTTAACAATTTATAGTAAGTAAAAACATTCACAGCTTTCTTCATTTACGTTCATTTTAGAACAGAGTTTAATTAATATTTACAATGCATTAGATGTTTTAAAGTTTTCACTGGCACAATCTGGAGTAAAATGTATATATTAATTGTGTATATGCTATCTGGATTATGCTACTGATCAAGCACTGTACAATATTAATATTTTATAATATTTAAATGTAAACAGATGGTTCTGCATATTAGTGCTTAACTTCATTGAAAGTATCAACAGCTGTTAGTGTCAATTAAATTTGGATTATGAAACATAAATACTACCTGTTTTTCAGAATTCAAAAATATTCCTGTTAACTTCTTATCTTTCTCTTCTTATGAACCTTCCTCAGATTTCAAGGAATATTTTACAAAAGGATTAGCCAAATTGGTTTAGCCATTCTCGAGATTAGGGCTTAACAACACATTTTGCCATTCCTTTTTATTTATAACATTTCCTGAGAACCCCCTAGTTATGTAATTATTCTGGCAATAACACAAATAAAATTTTGTGTTCATGTTTTTTTGTGTGAAAAGTATTTTTAAATATTTATGAATTTGAATAATGAAGAAATATTTAAGATAACATTATTATAATATGTCATCTTACATTTAAAATTTATATGTTTGATGGAAAAGTCAACATATTTTTATGACACCTGATTTTTCACTGAGGTGAAACAATTGGTTTTTGATGGAATATTTTTTTTTAATTAACAAAATAGTTAAGGCCTTTTAAAAATTTATTTTTAAAGTCAGGACCAATAAAAATTCTCTTTTTATCATTCCATGAGAAATGGAAGGCATTTGACACATGTTATCTTAGATCAGGTCCACAGAACAACAGTTGAAGGAAAAGTTTAAAAGTATGTATTTAAAAGATGACGGGAGGAAATTACATGTATTTGTATTATTGTACACATTTATATTTGTAACAAATTAATTTAGTTACAGAATGTTTTATGAAAACACGTAATTTTCTAAATTTATATTTCTTACAGATTCTTTTAAAAACCAACACACAAGTCCTATTCACTTTTATTCAATTCATACACAATCAGGCAACATTAAATTTTTCAACATGATGGGAAAATAGACGTGAACGCTTAGCTCCACCTTGGATTGTGAGAGCATACTTGCATTTTGTAATTTTACGTGAATGAGCACTTGCCTTTAAAATCAAAACCTATTCAACCGAAATTGAGATTTGACTTACATTTTTCTTTATACTTGAGAAATAGGTCTTCTAAAATGAAATGTACATGTGAAATGAAATGTGAAAAAAGCGAAGTATGTAAATTTTGATTTTAGGGGTTTTGAGTAAGTACAGTTTTAAAGTATCATAGTTGAGATTGCATAAACGAAAAATGCAGTTGTGTATGCATTGCGAAGGAATCAAGTTTTACATATATAGGGGTGGTTCTTGATCAACATTTAAACTGGAAAGCAGACGTAAAAACAGTTCAAACTAAATTTAAATCATCAATTAGAAAATTTTACTTCTTACAAAATATTTGTAGCACACAACTCTTAAGGAGTATTTATTTTTCATTCATTGAATCTAGATTGCAATATGGTGTCATTTGTGGGGAGGGACCCACAAGTACATAATTGAAAGATTAAGAACAATACAACACCACTTTATAACATTAATTCTAAGCAAACAAAAAAGGGAAAGCTCTTTTCAACTGCCTATGAAATTAAACTTGCCACCATCTGCAGCCACTGCAGGTAGTTCAGAACGCAATTTTAAAGGCCGGGTACAAAAAATGTAGGAGATATCATACTGATACCTTATATAAAGAAACCGCTATTCTGTCAATCCGTAAAATCTTCGTAAAAACAATCCTCATCCATATTTATAACAACTTTACAACAATCTTCTCAACAACTTCACATTCTCATAATACTCGATATGCACGGAATATTGGAGTTGTTGCAATGCAAATTAGTAAATCCATATCATCAACTAACTCTTTCTACATATCCCATCTTCTATTTAGAAATCTTTGTCAATATTTTCCTGATCACCACATTTTCGATTCACCATCGGTATTTACGTGTAAAAAACGTTCAAGTGAATGGTTGTCCCTTATCAGTATTGATGAGGCTGAATCAATTAATACGGCTGAATACAGACGGGACTACTTCTAACATTGGCCCCCCCTTATCTAACCTGTTACTCCACTACCGACAGTTATGAATGGTTTTATGGTAGCTCGTAGTATAATTTATCTCTTTAACTTTACTGCTTCACTTTAATCCTCTCAACCAACCACTGTGTATAAGTTAATACTCTGTCGTTTCTTCTTGATTCTGGAAATACACCATTCTAGATTTTAATACTTTTAAGTATTCGCTTAGATTGACATTAGTACAATATTTCATGAAGTGTGTGTGTTTATTTGTTTGTGTGGGCGCGCACGCGACGAGTGCACCACGTAGTTCGCATGATTTATATTTAATAAAGACAACCAATTACAATCCGTCCACGATTTAATGGCAGCAACTCGAGCCTATGCACAGGCTTTCTACAGGCCCATATAGGGTTGTTTCCTTGGTCACTAATATTTTGTATTAATACCTAATGAGTTCAACTTCTTAAAATAAATTAACTGCTGCTACTAATGAATGTACAACTAGTTATATAAATAGATTCCTTAATTGTATGTTATTGTTTGTACTTAAAATTACTGCTTAATGTTTACATTGTTACACTTTGTTTATGTTTAAGGAGTTTGAATTTTAGTTTGTACACTATTTGATGTACCGAAATTGGAAATAAATTATGATTCAATTCAATTCCTCTATTTATTGATATGAAGGTTTACCTTATCCAGCATCTTTATGTTTTTAAAGTTTTGAGATTATTTTATTTGTGTAGCGGAAACACTGAACAACAGATCTTTTATATTTGACGAGAAGAATTAATCGTAGAATGTTCAGAACGTTGAAAGTATCGAAGTCTTTATTTAAATATTCTTTTCAGTATAGCAATCAAAAAGTATTCAATATATTACTGGAGGAAATACAGAAAGCGCAAAACATAAAGCATTTTTGCGTTCAAATTAAAAACTGGTTGTTATGTCAACCAGATGTTTCTCATTTCAAGGATTAATTGTATCAGCGAAGCTGTATAGCTGAAATATTTTATTTGTTACAACATATTTAAGTTTCTTCTATGAATATGGGGTGAGTAGTTTATTTTTGTGTTTAATTATCATTTTTAGTTAAAAATCTTTCTTTTAAACATTGTGAGTATTACTTTTTTTGTTTATTATAAGCATACAGTAAAATATTTGTGGAAAAAGTACTACAGCTTTTCAAGTAAATTTTGTCTTTAGTCTAAATATGTTTGTAGTTTGTTAATTAGCAAGATAAGTCAGCTGTGTCTGACAGACGCCACAAAGTGCGGCTCAACTGTTAGCAACATAATATTTATGGATTCAAGAATCGTATTAGTTTTTATTTACCCCACCCTGTGTATTTTAGGTAAACTAAAATCACCTAGTGACTTTTTGTAAGTGGTTTACCTATAGATTTGGTGAAGTTTACATCACCAGGCCATTCAAATCAGGCCATTTGGGACTGAGTTTTGATCATCCAAAAACCTCAATATATGCTCCAAATTTGTACAATAAAATATTTTAAAATTTATGATAAATTTTAGTGCAATCTAAATTTTAATGTCCTTTTTCAGTGGAATAAAAGAGAAGAATTTTTTCCTACATTATGAGTTTCCCCCATACGCCACAAATGAGGTAGGTCGCTCGGGTCCATTTCAGAGGCGAGAATTGGGTCATGGAGCCCTTGCGGAGAGAGGACTCAGGTCAGTCGTGCCCACAGACTTCCCTTTCACCATTCGTCTCACTTCAGAGGTTCTGGAGTCTAACGGTTAGTTATTTCAGTTTTTAAAACCCTTTGATATTAGTAACACCAACCAAATGAATATACATTTTTATTATTAAGATTTGAATTGTCATTTCTTTTTAATTGGAAAATTACTGTTGAAAATTACAACTCTGCAATGCTATGCTTTTATTTTAGCCTACTTATTTTACAGACCTGATCTAAGGTTTTTTTATATATATACATGACAGTACATTATAGCATAGTTCAAAATTATATTGTTATATTATTTTTTAAATCAACAACTAATCAAAACTTGTTTGAATATCAAAATTGTTATTTACATTTAGAAAATTTGTTATCAGATTTTTCTTCTTTTGTTTATTAATTTTATTCAGTGTGCGTTTATATTTGGAGAAGTTGCAATTACAACAAAATATTGTACAATCAATAATTGTAGTTTTCTTTTAAAACTCCTCTAGTGAATATACATACAAACATACATATATATATCCTATTAATAGTAAAAACAAATGTTCTTAAATTGTTGTAACAACATATACATTAACGCATAAACCTCGTTCTTAAATGGTCTATATTAGACAGACTGAAACAGGCAACACATGACGTGACTGCCACAGTCACCATTAGTTTTTCACATATGCTGTACCACACAAGTCAGAAGCATGTTTCAGTATGTATAAGTTATATGATAAAAGAGGTGATCAGGATTAACTTGTTACAGGGTCCTCATCAATGGCATCTGTGTGTGGAGGAAGCCTGGCATTGATGGATGCTGGGGTGGACATATCAGCTCCTGCAGCTGGAGTTGCAATAGGACTCGTCACTCGATGTGAAAATGATGATACCAAACACCTTACAGACTACCGGATACTCACGGATATTTTGGTAATGGTTGTGTTAGTTACTGCCACAAAATAATATGAAAAATATGCTATAGTACAAGTCGAGGATGGTTATAGTTAATGTAGTATCAGTTCCACTGTAAAAGTGCTGTTCATAAAGTTCATAAAGTCTCAACTTTAGTGTGCAGAGAAGCAGGAGTAGTGGAGAACAGTGTCACCTCAGTAGGTCAGTAGCCTATCGTAGCCTGACGAGCCAGGCAGAGCTACGGGATCTGTACAAAAATGTAAATACTGTCCACATTCATTGCAACTTTTATACAGCACACAGAGAAAACATCATAAGAGATGATGTAAAAAATAAAATGGTATTTTTTTTTGGAGGGACGGAGGAGATTTGGATCACCGGCTCCCTACGTGGTCTCTAACATGGTGAAATATGTGATAAAGGAAAGTTGATACCATTTAATTGATCAGAGATTATGTGGACAACATAATCTTCCTGGATCATCATGCTACTCTTACAGTGCCCACTGCTGCAGTCAGAGCTGACTGGTGTCATTCCTGTAGGAGAAAATACTCCTTCTGATGATACTTATACATAGAGGATAATGTTATTCCTTTGAAGGCCAATATCCGATCCATTGGAGGGGTAGGAAATTGAATGAGAGAAACAATAGAGGACCCAATACTGAGCCCTAATGATTCTGATCATTAAAAAATCAGAAAGAAACACTTGGTCACCATTATGCCATTATACACTACACACTAAAGCCAATCACTCAAAAAGGATCTAAACCAATCCAATATGACACCACTGATACCATATTTTTCAAGCTTGCCAAGAAGAATCTTGTAGTTGTCAAAATAAAAGACTGTCAAGTCATGGAGCAGCCCTAAAGAGTGTCCGCCATAGTCCAGAGAAGTTGGCACCCAGCTCACAGGATAGACTAGTGGATGATGTTTCAAAGTTGACCTACAGCTGAATTCATTCAATAATGCAGTATGAAATTTTTGTGGGATAGTGCCTGCAAAGCAGATTTAATTTAAAATATTAAAAATCTTTTAATTAATTTTTAAGATTAATTTTTGTTTCCCTGAAAAGAGAGCCTTATATTACCCTTATAGAACTGGAAATTTGAACTTTTCCTTCTTTATATATGAGGCATATCCAGAAAGTAAGTGTACTGAGGCTCTCACAGCCGGAGGAAACTGTGCGATAAAGTATTGTATAATATTACTGAGTTTTAAAATTATATCTAAATGTATTTAGGCTATGTATTGTAAATTATATTAATATTTTAAAATTTTGACAAAGTTAATTAATTGTTAAAACTGCATTAATTTTTTTACGATTTAGGTTAAGATAACTTAAAAATGTCACCAGTTTTGTATCTTTGCTATACATGTAAGATGGAAATGTGATAATGCAGAAATTTGTATTTGAAATTATGGTTTTACATGTTTGTACCACGATTATTCACAGCATGTTTGATTGGATCATGGGTTGTTGAAAGTTAGCTGTAACAAATTTATTGAACACTTGGTGTTTGGCTTAGGGAATAGAAGACTATATGGGTGACATGGATTTCAAGATGGCTGGCACCAAGAAGGGGATATCTGCGATACAAGTGGATGTCAAGGTCCCGGGATTGCCACTGAAAGTTATCATGGAGGCAGTGCAAGCTGCCACTGACGCAAAGTCCAAGATCATTGACATCATGAACAAGACCATCAGCAAACCCAGGCAAGTACTAGATTAAGTGGTATAGGAATTGTACTTCTTGATCTTAAAAAAAAAAAAATAAGGGCCGATGACATTGCCTGACCAAAAGCTGCACTAAACTGTCATTCTCTGTGCAAACATTTCCCTTTCTTAAATCATGCAAGGGTTTTCTGAACCCCAGATATGGCAGTTCTGCTTATTAAAAAGCCATTTAAGTGGAAGTGCACTTGATCACTGAAAATGATTTTGTTTGCAAAGGTGTCATCCTCTTGCCATTTTCTCAATACCCAGTCATCTCAAACTGTCATCTCTTCTGGTGATCTGCCACTATTAAATGTTGTGTTAACTGAATTTTATTGGGGTGAAATTTGTGATCGTACCGAAAAATTCTCTGTACAGAGGAACATCTTAAACCCAGTTGTTGTGACTAGAGACATATTGATTTCAATGGAGATAACAGCTACACTGTCACAAACCAACGCAATGTTCTGCTTAGCTCGGCCTGGATGATAGTGTCCAGAACTTTTAAGGTGGACTGTTAAACCTGTTTCAAAGAACTTTTTCTAAAACAATTTTTAAAATTGTATGCTTATTTTTTATGTCCCTGAATTTTATTGTTTATGCTTATGTTTATGAATTTTATCAGGCTACAGTGGTGTGTTAATCTATTGCATACGCTGTATATTATCATACTGTATATGCATCAACATATATTATCATACAGGATATCATGGCCCTGGCAATCATCATGGATATTTGACACAACAAACAACACATTTTCATCATTAGCAATGTTTTCAAGATAAATTATATCATTACGTACTTCTTTGAATGGATCCTGTACGTCATCCGCTAAAGGGCTTTATGGGTTTAGGTCCAAGTCAAAGTATGTATTTAATGGTTGTAAATGCTCCTCACCCTCATTACTAGATGAACCTGCAATGTCTGAGTCAGGAACGTACTCTGAGGTAAAATCACAACTAAATAATGATTCATCACTGTCATTTTCATCTATAATAACATAAATCTCCCACTGTTTAGGTTAGACAGTACAAAAGAATTGCGAACTAGAAAATCAGGTTCTAATACCATTCCTGCCAAAACAAAGCTTCCATGCTCAGACCTAAGTGACACTTATTTGTGATGGACATTCCTACAGAAACAACAAGAAATAATATAAATTAAAAAATCGACCAACTGGCAAGCAGAAAAAATTAAGTTACAGAATATGTGTGTCACATATACATGACATCAGGCTGTAGTGTGCTTCCAAAACATACATGTGTGTGGTGTCAGTCTATAGTATAAATTGGTGTGTCACTAATACATGAGGTCAGTCTATGTTGAAAGTCAAACCTTAGAGTCATTAGTGAATGTGTTAATATAAATGTAATTTTTTAGTCAAGCAACATAAACATGTAGTGATTTCAAAAGTTCATACTTATCTTGTTCTTTCAGACTATTTATCAATAAAGAATTTCAATCAATGAAGAATAAAAATAGATGGTTTACAATGAATCTTGTTTGGTGAATTCAAAATAATCACAATAGTTTTTAAGACCTAAGTAATGAGGATCATCCTATAGGGCAATAGTTCAGTATGAACTAAGTATATCAAGAAACACTAATTATTCAATGTTCTTTGACTGGTAACTATTAAATTTTAAAACATTTCCTTAAATTTTAAGTACTTTAAACAAAAACTTATTTTGTAATTTTGAACAAAATCAGAGAAGGACAGGGAAGTGACTAAGATTTTATATAATTACTCTGTATCATATTAATTATTTATTATTATTGTTGTTAATTTCAGTGAATTTTCAATTAATAACTGTATACGTTGTGCTTGTATTTTACTTCACAAATTTCTAGTCACATTAAGTTTGAAATAAAACATCATCTTTCTTATAAACATAAGTTTAGTTCTAATTAATAAAGTAAGATAAGGATTTGAAAAGAACTTTAGCAGAGCAATATTTAATTGTACATGTGTAATTAATTTTTATCTGATATTTAATATTTAACTTCTCTTAAATCGAATAGTACTAGTAGCTCTGATTAGCTAAAATTTTACAGTGATTAACTGCTCAAAAAAATCAATTAGATTGATTAATTTACTGGATTTTTAATACTTTATATTCTTTCAGATCATTCAGTTGAATTAATGTTTTTCTGATCCTTGCAAGTTAATATAAAAATAATATTTAAATAATGTAGGTACATTTAAATTAAAAATAATAATTCACTACTTTCCCTAATATTCCACTAATAGTTAAATAGTTAAAAGATACTTGACTTTGGTTCATTTATAAAAGGTATTTGCACAACTCATCAAGGATCTAATATGCATTATCACTCTCCTAATGGACTGTACAAGAATATTAATCACTTGAACAAAGTAAATTTACCTGATAAGTTAAAAGTGACATTAAATAAATACTAATTTTTGTGTCAATTAGAATATCTTATATCAGGAGTCCATGGATATTTAACTAGAAGATGCCCTTTTGTTTTTTGACTGTACAATTGCTATAGATTAGTTAGGAAATTTATGTAATAAATACTATTACATTGAGAAGGGTGTTGTTTAGAAATGTTGGTTTCCTTATTTAATGTTTCTGTGCTTTGTTTTCTGAAGTAAAAGATAAGATTTTCCAACCCTGGCAATATACTTTCCTACTGTAAAACTTCTTAAAACATATTAAAACATTACAAAGAAACTATAAAATGAATTATTAAAACAATCTCTTACATCTATTTATTAGTGTTTGTTGGAGATCTACTTTTTATTCTTTAAAGACTTATGCAAAAATGTAGTACTTTCTTGAGCAACTTTCTCATGTTTCAGTACGTCTCGAGTACTCTGGCATAGTTTTGTTAGATATGTATATGTCTAATGTTACAGGCAGCCAAGGAAGAGCAACTGGCCTGTAAGTGTTACTTTGGATGTGCCTGTACACAAGCGAGGCAAGTTGATTGGGCCTGGTGGAAACAATCTCAAAAAAATTATGCTTGAAACTGGAGCTCAGGTATACAAATGGCTGTTCATAGTTTTTGTGTTGTAATTTTTAGGTATTGTTTTGAAATTTATTTTTCTCATCCTTTGTTTAACTTTTTGTCAACGTTTGCTTATTGTGTATGTAATTTTAATACTTTTTGTTTGCTTGCTGGTTATAATAAATAAATGTTTAACTGAGAGTCCCATCCTAACACCGTAGGTTAGTCCTCATTTGGGTGTGTATTATTTCTCTGTTTGTATTATTATATTTTTAAGTTAATTTTTAGTTTTGGCTATTTTAAAGTTAGTAAAGGAATGTTTATTCGCTGCAAACTCTCAAATCTTCTTTATGCTACTGTTCTTGCAGTACAGCTCCAAACCGGTGCAGGATAAAACACCATCGAGGTAACAACAGATCCGAGTAACAGTCTTGAGCCCTGCTTTGTGCCTCTAACATTAGCCATAAGTCGATCAAGAGTGGTTGCTCATGCCTCTACCCTCTGAACTACTGAAGATAATCACTGGTCTGGCCATTTGTATGAGGAATAGTACCTGTATGTATTTTAACCCCTTAACAGCTGTAGTGTGTTAACAAGTACAGTAGCGCTGAGTCATTACAGCGGCTGAGTGGGAGAGTCGCTGCACGGCCAGTGTGGAGGTTTCAAGGTTAGATTGTGGATGTCGCCGTGCTGTTATAATATACTATAAATAAAACCAGTGTTTCTTTACCTAAATTTTAAATAAAACAACTGGTTATATTATACTGTTGTAACATGCGTCGTCTTCCAACAACCAGTCGTTTTCATTGTGAAATTGTCTTATTTCATTTTTGTTATTAAGACAATCAGCCATAATTTCCCCACACTCTAAAATATATATCATAAAAACTGTCACACAACAAAACATACACAGCACTAATATATTGCTGTTAGGCACGAGCTAATATTTTGATGTAAACATGTGGTCTCGACATAGTACCAAAGTTGTAAACCAGCCCGAGACACTTGTCAAACAGCGCTTTAGTAATGGTAGTAATAAAAATAGCAAGCAGTCAATACTCAGTAGGCAGGAAGAAATATACAATTACCAGCCATTTTTGACAACGTTTTAACACACGAGAAGCAGTGAGGGCACAACGCTTTAGAACGTGCAAACACAAAAGTAGCGCTGGTGGTGCTCGGCTTGCCATATTGCTCAGCAGTTAAGAGGTTAGACAATTAGACAATTTCTTTATTAACATATTCTTTGAGAACAGTTACACATCAAATGGTCAATAAATAAAATTATAATAAATTTTAGCAATTCACTGGAGCGTTAATGATAACCTGAAAAATGTATTAGCAAGGTGCAATTTAGGTGTTGGAAATAATACTTGTTGTGATACAAAACACTTGATTAATTTGATTGACACTGCATAGTTAATATGACACTGAGGCAGCATTCAAGATATCACATCAACTAACTGTTATATAACTAACATAAAAGTCTTGCGGTTTACATCACATTGACTCTTTGCTTACATAATTTATTAACTTGAAATATTTCGGCCTCACTGTGGAGTAATTTCAGTCAACGGATGTTAAACCGAAACTCCCAATGATAAGCATTCATCTGTATAGGTGAGTGAAGTGGTGGAGCTTTATCATGATTGGCAGATGTATGATAACCGATAAGTATGATTAAAATGGCTTTTGTATCACAGGTTTCACACTATATTCTTACTTGGTTATTTTCATTCTTGATTATTTCTTAAACTTTTCTTATTACCCTTAGAAAAGTATGGAATTTTTGCAATTACACTTTTTTGTTGAATTCTATTACCGGTTTGGTCTTAAAACTGTGTTCTGCTATTGCCGATTTTTCCATGTCTTGAGGTTTTATGTGTCTAATGTGTTTACTCACTTGTTTGGATTTTAAACATTTTGTACCCCAAAAGAGCCATTGGTAGATCCACAGCTACTTGGGATTTCATAGACTTCCTCATACACAGTGGAATCTTGTCCTTCACTGGTCTCAAACAGTTTTTCAACTTTAGGGATGACATACTACAGTTTTGATATTGTGTCTCCTTGATATCCTCTCCATTTCATTGGTCGTTCCTGAAATTTAAGAAAGATATGTCATTTTTTGACGTTTTTCATTTTGATTTAAATTTGGCACACTTTTACCTGTAAACTTTTGTAATTTGTACTTTGAATGCCTTATTTATATGTGTATTATTGTACCCACTCTCCTGTAGTGTATATACATTGTACTAATGTTCTCTTCTTTGTATTTCTACCATATTCTTCCCAACCAGGAGGCTATAAATAAGGCCCAAGAGATTATAAACTCATTATTTAAAAATGTTGTTGTCTGTACCTAGGTGTCCCTACATAAGGATATAAGTTTTAGGACATTCATACCAAACCAGGAGTCTATGAAGCCAAAGAGGATGTCACTCTCTTTTACTTTGTTGACTGTGTCTAGGTGATCCCAGATGAGGAGGCAGGATTCAGGGTATTTGCACCGAATCAGGAGGCAATGGATGAGGCCCAAGAGATGATCAATTCGCTGCTCAAGTCAGAACAGGAACCTCAGCTGGAGTTTGGAGCTATATACACAGCTAAAGTGGTAGAGCTGCGGGAGATCGGTGTGATGGTCACACTATATCCCACAATGGTGCCAGCTCTCCTGCACAATTCACAGTTGGACCAGCGCAAGGTAGCAATTACCAAAGTACAAGTTCACTCTGAGTAAAAAATATGTGATGTCACACCTACATATAAGGATACTATAGAATTATGGTTCATCATCACAATGAAATCTAAACATAAGAACATTGTATAAAGATTGTCCAGCTATTTTAAGCTATAAAATAGTTATGAAATCAGTAAATAACAATGCCTTTATTTTATCCATCTTTACGCTAAATATAAAATTCGAAGTGAAAGTGTATATATTTTTTAATTTAGTGATTATTTCATCAATCATTTTTTAACGATCAGTAATTTATTAATGGTGATCAGCTTTTGTCCATGAAAGAAACACCAAACTCATAGCAATTTGCAGTAACTGCAAATGTATGTTATGTATTTATAACTGTTATAAATACATAACATAAAAACTGTGAGCAAATTATTTTTAATACAATAATTATTATATTGTATTAAATTATATCCTTCTATTTTTTTTTCAAACACAAAGTACGACAATAACATATTTGATCAGTCAGTAATTTGCATATTGCCAATCAGCTGTCTGAGAATATATCTATTTAAAGATTCTGTGGATTCTAGATTCAACTTCAACACACCACTAGGCATAATAATATGAAAACATTATTTTCGAAGCTTATTTAACACATTCTAGCATATGCGGATGACATAATGATATGGGAAAATAGGGAAGAAGAGTTAGAACGAGAGTTAAACAAATGGGCAAAAGTGGCGAAGAAATATGGTTTAGAGATGAACATACAAAAATGTAAAGTAATGAAAGTAGAGAGAAGGGATGGAAATAACAAAGACGTGTTAGTTGAAGGAAAAAGACTTGAAAAGGTGAAGGAATTCTGTTATTTAGGAAGTATCATAACAGATAGGGGCACAATAAGAGAAGAGATAGGAAACAGAATATGGAAGAGTGGAAAGTTTTTCAATATGGTGAAGAAGATTGTGTGGAGTTGGAACATTGGGAAAGAATCAAAAGTACTGATGTATAAATCTTATTTCCAACCAATTTTATTATATGGAGCAGAGACGTGGACGTGGACTAAAAATGATTTAAGCAGATTGCAAGCTGCAGAAATGAGATTTTTAAGAGGGATAGAGAAGACTACAAGAAGAGATAGAATAAGGAACGAAATAACCAGAGAAAGATTGAAGGTAGTTTCACTGCAAGAGACAATGGAAGGAAGAAGAATACAGTGGATGGGGCATGTGAAGAGGATGGGAGATAATAGAATGCCTAGAATAGCACTGGAGAAGGAGGAAGGAGGAAGAAGACCAAGAGGAAGACCGAGAGGAAGATGGGAGGACCAAGTGTGGAAAGACATAGAGAGAAGGGGACTACAGAAAATACAGGTGGATGAAGAGGAGACCTGGAAGGATAGACTAAAGTGGAGGAGGCTGTGTACGACGACCCGTGAGAACGGAAACGTCTGACGATGATGATGATGATTTAACACATTCGCTGCGGGAAAATCCGTAATTAGGTTTGTCATATGTGGGAATATTGTTATTGTGGAATAAATTACCTTTGGTGGTTGAAAGACAGGAACGATGGTCTATAGGATGTTTCCGGTTGAATTCGGTGAAATAATGACGTCACAGTTTTGGGGCCACATGTGGGCCGGCCGCATTTCTTGAAAGTGTTGTTATTTTCTAACTACTCAAAAGCGCACAACCACTAATTGTACAGTATTATTTAGTCTAACAACAGTTATAATTCCTTGTTTTTGGTTTTTTTTGTAATGTTATTTACACTATATACACTCGGGCCCACATGTAGGCCGGCCGCACTTTTGGTTAGTTCTGCACTGTCTACCTCCTCGAAAGTCAACCACTACTAAATTTACTTCACTTAGTCTAATATTAGTAATTATTCCTTTTCCTTATTATTCCTAGTTATGATATCTACACTATATACATTCCCACCTGAATGTTTTTGTTAGTACATGGAATCATGGTAGGTCTCAAAACATTGACCCATACACAGACCAGGGTTTTCCGGACATGTTTCACAATGGTATAGTGTCTTAGTGTTTGGTTTTCCTACTTTAGTACACTGCCTACACTTTTTTCGCAATGTTTTGTTTTTGCTGTCTTTGCCAGGAATCTTTCCAAGTTTGTGAGCCTCAACCCTTTTCTTTTTTTGAGGAGGTGTTTCAATGGTGTGAGTTGGTTGAGGTAAAAGGCCTTTTATAACTTCCAATCTGAAGTCGTAGAGGGACATTTTTTGTTGATTCATGTTGTGAAGGCTGTGCGCATTTACAAGTATCATTTGTAGTACATATATAAATATTTTCTTGTACCACCTTATGGTTTTGCGTTCACAAGGGTTGTACGCCATCATTTGATCGGCACGATCAACTCCACTCATGTGAGCATTATACTTGACAATCGGGAGGGGTTTTTTCTTTGCATGACCTCGTTTGTCTACAAAATCTACTAAATCGTTCTCATGTTCAGTTGAGATATACGTAACATTTCTTTTGTCTCTCCACTTGCCAATCATAACTCCATTTGCGTACTGTGCAATTGTTTCACCTTTTTTCAAAACTGTGTGTGTCACCTCCATAGGTGTATGTTTCCTTCCAGCACGCAATGTTCCGGTGCAGTAGGTCTTCTCAGAGAGTAATTTGCTGGCTAGGAAGTAACTGTTGTAAAAGTTGCCCATATATACAGCATGTCCCTTTCCCAAGTAGTCTTTCAACAGATGGAGAACCACTTTTTCGGTGTGCCCAACACCACTGACAACATTGTCTGCTTTTCCTGTATATAAAAGAAATCTCAATATAAAACCCTGGTGTTCTGTTAGGGTGTATAGTTTGACACCATACTTATGTCGCTTGCCCTTTATGTACTGTCTAAAATGTAGTCTACCATTGCCTCGTCAAGAGACAATTCTTTTTGAGGGTAATAAACACTCCTCATTTTGTTGTTGAAATAGGTTATAACTAATTCGATTTTTTTAATAGCATTGTCGTTATCATTGGGATTGTGTCTACAGAAATGCAAACAACGCAAAATTACCAGGAACCTATCTCTTGACATGAACGTGCTAAAACACTTAAAGTTAAAAAGATAATGCGTTCTCCAATAATGCTGAAGACGGTTGATTTTGATTGTTCCAGTGTGCAGCAAAATTCCCAAAAATATTTTTAGCTCTGGCACTGTAATGTCCTTCCAAGCATTAATTCGAGAATGAGGGGTCAAGTTAGGTTTAGCATAAACCTCGTTGAAAGCATAAGAATTGGAAAACTGACAAATTCTTTCGAGAAATATATCGTCAACAAGAAGATTGAAGAAATCCATTGGAGTACCGTTACCCGGGAATGGCACCAACAAAGTATCAGTTCTTAGAAATTCAATCTGGCGCATACCTGCGGTGGAAATACTCCAAGTCGGGCACACAATTTCATGCTGATCATCATCGTCGCTATCATGTGATGAAGAATCAGTAGACGAATCGTCAACAAGTCTTTGAACTTTGTCCACAGAGCCATCACTGTCATGTTCCTCTTCAACATTTCTACTTACAAAGGTGTTGAGACCGGAGGTACTAGGCACTGCAGAATCCATTGCAATAAGTATAACACTACATACAACACAGTAGAATATATACAATCACCTCAGTTACATAATAACACAACACAAAACACAAAAATATTAGAGTACACAATGGGCCTAGAACAGGCCGACCGCAATGCGGGAACCAAGAACGAAAACAACCGAAACGGAATGTGACTACCACTGGAAAATGCGGCAAAGATTCAACCGTCTCGGACGAGTAGCTGAGCTACACTGAAACATGGGAGAAACAGTTACAGCCAGGCCCACTAGAGGGCCGGCCGCACTGCGTGCGCAGCCAAGCCGGCCCATAAGTGGGCCGGCCGCACACAATGGGTTAAAGAACTGTTGATTTTATTAATTATTTTGCAATAAAATACTTGGAATCAAGTGGAAGATCCGCAGTATCGAATTCCTCAATACCTCTTCTTCTTCTAAGGGGTGACCTATTGCCATGCACTTAAACCTCAAAGGCCTTTTGCACAGGCTGAAAGGATATTTGAGGCCACCTAGTTTATAGTTTCAAGCCCTTCTCCATCAGAATCCTGATAAGTTCTTGCACTGATAATCCTATGTGTATAAACTATATACATAGCTGTGGAAAAAACACAGATACACTATTACATATTTGGTTTTCTAAGGCAAATGGGCTCTGGAAAGCTAGTGAAATTGGCTGGTAAAATGATGGCAACAGTATTTTAAGATCCAAATGGAATAGTTTACATTGATTACTTAGAAAACAACTGGAAAGCATTGTACATTGTTATTGCACCAGTTGTGTAGTAATCAAGTTCCTCATTTGAACAAGAAAATAAATAGTGTTCTGCTATCAAGACAATGCTAGGGAGTGCAGTTTCTATGGCTGAATCGTAGAACTTAAGTTTTAATTATTACCACATCCACCGTATTTACTGGATTTGGACCCAAGTGATTTTTAAATTCAAACGTAGAATATGGCTTTGGTGGAGTTAGGTTAAATGAGGAGGTCAGCTTCGAAACCGATGCCTCTTTTTTGAGGAGCTTCCAAAATCCTACTTTGGGTGGTTTAACAAAAATTGGAGAAATGTTTGAAAAGACCTTAAAGAATCTTCCAAAAATAATTTGTAAATAACTAAGGATTTATTAAGGACCTTTGTACAATAACTGTAGATTAACCGCAATTAGTTGAAAGCAGTTGAACAGCTTTTTGTAGCCTAATTGTCATGTACTTCATTACATACATGGTGGCTGGTTTATAAGATTAGGTAACTTATCATACAATTTTAGAACCAGTTATAAAACCATACTATTATCAAGCTTATTGTTTTCAGATAAATCACCCAAGTGCTCTAGGTCTGGAAGTGGGTCAGGAGATCCAAGTGAAATATTTTGGCCGTGATCCAGTGTCAGGGCTGATGCGGCTTTCCAGGAAAGTGCTCCAGAGTCCAACGTCTCCTGGTATAAAGAACTTTCAGGAAACTAGCAACAGATAACAATATTAACCACTCCTGCCTTGTAAATAGCTACTTTTCTATTTGTTAATACATTTTGTTTTGACTATTTATGTTTTATTCATACCTACTAAATAATTATCTTTAAATTAATGGTAAGGATGTGAAAATTTATAAAAATGTACAATATAATTGGAATTTACCAATATGCACAACCATTGTTTATCAGTGAGAGAAAACTGTTGACTAGATTCAAGGAACATCGCTCAAATCCACAAGCAAATGAACAAATATCAACATTCGCCCAACACCTTTTTGAAAATAACCATGATATGAATGACATCGATAATAGTCTGGAAGTTATGCAGGTATGGTCGGAAACTTGACACCCTGGAAAATATGAAATCTATAAAAATTTTCAAAACGAAGAACCAAATTCTGCAATATTATATGAAAAACTCGAATTCCAAACACCCAAACTCCAATTATATTTTTAACACGATTCTCAGTCACGAGAATACTTTATTAACTACTGATAAAACTCAAGTAGATAAGATCAGACCAGCAAGTAGAGGAAGAGAAGTGACATAACCTTCAGCCCTCAGTGTCTGCGCTGTTGACCAGCCAGTTCGTGTCCGTGGTTGTGTGTGTGCTGTAGGCGTACCATTTATGTTTCGTAAAATATTTATCGTGTATAGGTTTTATTTATTGAATTATGTTTTATTATATACTTTTAAAATTAATTGACTTCCACGTTTTTATAGATCTGACGATGGGATGATCGTCCCGAAACACATAGTGACAATCTGCAAAAGTGAATTTTTGAACTGTTGACAGTACCATATATTTGTCATAAATTCTATGACAAATGTCAAAACTAAACCTATGCAGACCTACATATTGTCACTATTCCAAGAACATCTGACAGTATTCAGCATTTTAGTATTTTAAAGGAGAAGAGGCTGACAGTCTTCTCAGACTTATTATGTCCATCTCCATAGGCCACCAGCCTTTGCAAGGATCTTATCAAACAATAAAAGGGAGAGTCGATACAGTACAGAATTTACAGGACTAATAAAAATGCTACAATCACAGATAAGGTTTGGACTTTTGCTATCTATCTCTGTCTCAGCATTACATACTCATTTGTATAAATAGTTGTGCACATATTATGTGTTAGAGAGATACAATTAGGGACAACTCAATTCAATTGTGTATTTGCACATTACATTTGTAAGATTGTTACAAAAATAACAACAAATTGATGCATCATCACAACTAAACATGCGTAATCTATTAAATTTATGCATTGCCAAATAAATAAACATATGAGTACATATCAATAAATAGTTATACATTAAACAAAGGAAAAATATTCTTAACTAAAACACACATGTTGCATTGTAATCGAACTGACCGATTTCATCACTCAACATTTCACTTATACTATAGTAGGCCTATCAGTAATATTTCTTTAACAGCTTCTTCATATTTTGATTCAGGGTGATTAAAAAGTTATTTTATTATTAACCCTTTGCGATCGGTCGGTCGTCGACTATAGGTCGACCGCGGCAGTTTCGCTGAACGCTCGCATGTCGACAATAGGTCGACCGGATAATGTCACTGCTTGTTTGGCCATTTCTAACATATTGCTGTTCGGTATTTGAGTTATTCGGTAATTTGGACTTCTATTTTGGTTACGTGAATGCTACGTCGATCTCTATTCACGATATAGGAGGCATTGGAAGTGAAAATAGAAGACCAATACAACTGACGTCTGTACTTGCGTCGTGTTTACAAATATGGCTGGTCCAAGTACAAGTTTTATTGACGATGACGAACTATTAGATGAATTAGATGATTGTGATAGTATTTTCAGTGAAATTAGTATCCAAAATGAAAAACAGATTATTGAAGAAGACCGTGATAGTGATTGTGAGTTGAATCATAGTGAAAATTCTTCTGAAAACATTGTGGTAAATTACGGTAACCTAGACGCTGGTAACCTAGACGACGAAAGTGATGTGTTTGAATTGGAAACTTTGGGTAATGATGGGGAAGAATTTGATCAATTCGTGGATAATGTGATAGAAGTAGGACAAGGAGATGCAAATAATAGAGGCAGGCCTAGGCTACAAACTAGTAGACTAAGAGGAAGAGCTAGACGTGTTACCCAAAGTAGGCCTAGGACTGGACCAAGGCATCATTATAATATACAGGGTGTTTGAAAAGTATGGGTACGGCTTAATATTTTAAAAACCATAGGAGATAACAGCTATAAACTTTGCACAGTGTCATATGGCTATGTAAACTATTTTTCCTTGCTATTACCATGACATGCCAACCATGGGGGGACGGCCCACAGAGGAAAACATGGAAATCTTAAATTGAAGCATGGGTCGAGTGATACCTCATTTGAAAGAGCTCACTTAGTAGAGTTGAATGCCGCAAACCGCATCTTAAAAGGTTTATCCAATCAGAAATGGCGGGTTGTTTTAGGTACACATTGTGAAGTACATTATGCGCTGCCATTTCTGACTGGATCGTCGTATTCTGATGCGGTTGGCGGCGTTTCACTCTACTAACCAATGTGTTTTCACTGACTTTTTTTAATTAGCAAATTATGTCATAAATTTATAACACAATAAATAAAACAATAAATACCGATGTTTTTTAGTTTTATTTATTGTGTTATAAATTTATGACATAATTTGCTAATTAAAAAAAGTCAGTGAAAACACATTGGTTAGTAGAGTGAAACGCCGCCAACCGCATCAGAATACGACGATCCAGTCAGAAATGGCAGCGCATAATGTACTTCACAATGTGTACCTAAAACAACCCGCCATTTCTGATTGGATAAACCTTTTAAGATGCGGTTTGCGGCATTCAACTCTACTAAGTGAGCTCTTTCAAATGAGGTATCACTCGACCCATGCTTCAATTTAAGATTTCCATGTTTTCCTCTGTGGGCCGTCCCCCCATGGTTGGCATGTCATGGTAATAGCAAGGAAAAATAGTTTACATAGCCATATGACACTGTGCAAAGTTTATAGCTGTTATCTCCTATGGTTTTTAAAATATTAAGCCGTACCCATACTTTTCAAACACCCTGTATATAATGTATTATATATAAAATATATTAATGTAATGAAAATAACTAAAACCCTTTAAATTAAAACTTTTTATTACATACACGTGTTTCGGTTTTTAACCATCTTCAGTGTACATTAACCTCTAAATAAATAAATAAATAATAAACAATGAGATATACACATGTGGACCTTTTAAACATATGTTAAATTTAAATGACACAGTTGTAATTTTCTTATTAGTAATCTGTATTTAATATTTTAATTTTTTCAAAAATTGGATTTGTCTTATTTTTCAGATTACTATTTAAAATGTTATGAGGATCTTTATTATAATTTAGATAAATGTGTAATTCTTCTTTTGTGTTTAACTTCTCTCCTTTCCTTTCGATATCTAAAATTTCCATGTTCTTTTCAATATTTGTGTAGTTATGGTCAGTCTCCAATAGGTGTTCAGCAAAATTTGATTTTATTGTAGACATGTTATTTGTTTTTAAAGCTTGTATGTGTTCTTTAAACCTTTTATTAAAATTTCTTCCAGTTTGCCCAAATTTCAAATGAGTGCTTTCCATTAAGATTAGAAATACTTATATCAAGAAAGTTAATAAAAAACAAGAAAAATTAATAAAACCAACAAAATACTACCTAATCATAATGCTACAGAAATTCAAAAATATATATGTCTACCATTCAATACTAAATTAAACAAAGCTATTCGAAAAACCTTTCAAAATTCAAAATTCTCCATCAGTCACCAAACAAGAAATAATACATTTAAACTTATTGAAAACAAAGTCAACCAAAATGATGACAAACAGGAATTATACAAACAATCTGGAGTATACAAAATTAACTGTAGTGACTGTGAAAGCTATTATATTGGGCAAACTGGAAGAAATTTTAATAAAAGGTTTAAAGAACACATACAAGCTTTAAAAACAAATAATATGTCTACAATAAAATCAAATTTTGCTGAACACCTATTGGAGACTGACCATAACTACACAAATATTGAAAAGAACATGGAAATTTTAGATATCGAAAGGAAAGGAGAGAAGTTAAACACAAAAGAAGAATTACACATTTATCTAAATTATAATAAAGATCCTCATAACATTTTAAATAGTAATCTGAAAAATAAGACAAATCCAATTTTTGAAAAAATTAAAATATTAAATACAGATTACTAATAAGAAAATTACAACTGTGTCATTTAA
Organism: Homalodisca vitripennis; assembly: GCF_021130785.1. Lineage (NCBI taxonomy): Eukaryota > Metazoa > Arthropoda > Insecta > Hemiptera > Cicadellidae > Homalodisca > Homalodisca vitripennis. Next base: position 23,357 of record NW_025779276.1, read on the forward strand.
ATTTAACATATGTTTAAAAGGTCCACATGTGTATATCTCATTGTTTATTATTTATTTATTTATTTAGAGGTTAATGTACACTGAAGATGGTTAAAAACCGAAACACGTGTATGTAATAAAAAGTTTTAATTTAAAGGGTTTTAGTTATTTTCATTACATTAATATAAATAGATAACCCTATAAGTGGAGTTAATAACATATAAAATATAATATAATATAATGAATAACATGTATCTGATGAGATCCTAGTGCCTTTTCACCTGTATTCATGTAATTTTGGTTTATTACATATGTATAAAAAAATAAAAAAATAAATTTTTATACTTCTTTTTTATATTTTTTAAATGTTACTTAAAGTTATAAAAAAATACTATAAAATAATGTAAATATTCTTTTTAGGTTATTTACATTGATATATAAAGAGAAAAAAATAAAAAAGTTGCAGAAAAAGGGGTTTAAAAATTGCATTTGTGTATTGTTAAAGAACTGTAACTAACAGAAATTAAATACGACCTGAGGACAGTTGAAGCAATTTTTATTGAGACCTCAAAGGGTTAAGTCAAATGCCATATAAATAGGACTCTTCATGTAAGGTGATGTTATGATATGGGAAATTTAATAAAATTTTTATGACGAGTATTATGTATGTGTTCAACATTGAATATTTTGTAGTAAATATGAATTTTTATCCATGGTTCTTAAAAGCTCATTATACAGACAGAAAAATAACAGAGCTGAGTACCTTGATAATTTATCCTCTGAAAAAGAGATGAAGATCCTTAATCGTCCTGTCTACAATCATTTATTTATACCAGACATCACATGCTATATGTACATAAATATGTTTACTACGCCTAACAATGGACGGATTGCAATGGAAGTTCAGGACAAAAATATTTAAAGCGATTAATTAAACTTAAGAAATTGAAAATATTCTTGAAATAAGCCCAGAATGAATTAGCTTGACTATATTTAGCCCTAAAGCAGTTTAGTATGATTTTTTATCAGTGATGACAAATGTTAAAAGCAGCTATATGAAAGTTTGCTAATATTTACTTACACTAAAGTTAATGTAGTTGTTAATAGCTGGTCATAGTATTGTACTAGTAGGTTATAAGAGTAAAATTCAACTTACCTTATAACAGTAACTGTTTTGTACATCTGTATATGAACAAAAATAAGTGTTTTAAACACACATTAATATACACTATGTAAGGTTTTGTAGGGTTGGTTTAGTTTAAGATTAAGGTTGTGACATATTTTGAGCAAGGGTTGCTGTGAGAGGATTTAATAATAGGTTAGATTGGCAGTACAAATACCCTCAAATGAACCAACACATTTATTTGTGACAAAATTTCATTAAATTGATTAATTGATTGCGTCAATCGACATATTAAGCACAAACCTTAATAACTTAATACTTTGAAAACATGTTTGATATTAAATTATTAATTACAATTTATTTTAAATTTAATTCATTATAACATTTACTAGTAATTTTGTAGTGTTGCAATAATAATGAGTTCATGGACTAACATGAGAAACTTTCTATAAGATAGCTAAACATTTACATAAATTTACATTTTCGAAATTGTGAACATTTAAATAGATATGGAATTGAAAATGATTAATGAACCCTAAAATATACTAAGTTCTTAAAATTACTTACATTTTATTTCACATCACACTTATTACGCCTAGAGATATTTTTCCGCACACGAACACCAACACTCCCGAACTTCACTTTTAGAATTCCCGGCCTCGACTTCCACCTCTCCTCCTTGTTCTTCAGTTTTGATGTTCTTCTCCCGCCAGCTCATTGACCACGCCTCTGCCAAATCTCTCCATCATAATTGGTGAGTAACAATTTTCCATATCAGCATGGCTGTCCCTTACATTGTCGCACGGTTTTTACAAATAAGCATTTCCTGTTTGTTCACCATCGGCGTCTGGGCGGATGTGCGTATCTACTTACATCCGGAGGATGTTTGTCTCGAATTGCAATACGAGACTTCCTTTCCAGCAACTATCTGTACATCTATTCTATGAATTTTATTTTACTAATAATACATACAGGGTGGAAAAAAAGTATGGAAACGCTTTCACTAATTTTGTATGGCTTCACTTATACAAATTAAATTTTGTACATCACCACTTGTATTAAGAACCTAGTTTTTGAGAGCAGTGGGGACATTTTATCTTTTCAGGGGGACGGCCCGTGAGGAGTCGGACGAAAATCTTAAATGTAAGCATAGGCCGAGTTTGGTATCAAATTAAAGGTCTAGTAAAGAGAAACTCATTACCGCAAACCGCACTTAAAAAGGTTGGCCCTATCCAGAGTACGGGCCGTATGAATTTCATGACAAAGAAATTTTGTAATTTTGTCTTGTGAAGTAACTAATTTACTTTCAGTAGTATGTTTTATGTCGGTTATGTAAATTTGAAAAACAATTTCCAACAAAAAATTATTTTTTTTACCTCTAAATTTGTTGGATAACAGTAAATAGGGGTTTTCCTGTCTTGTCTTCAAGAAACTGAGAGTATTCAATAATACCACCGTAACTCCTTATCAACATGAGGTCAAGGTCCAGTCCCTCCAGCCCTTTTATCTCAGGCAAACATAAACTGGTTTAGGCAATACAAACAGTACTGTCACAGCAAAACTCCAAAGTTTTTGTATTTATAATATCAGCTTGGTTTTTAGTCTACGTTATAATTTCGTCCACGTAAGATAAAGTTGAAAGTCTTCACTAGAAGGTACTACGATAGTTATACATTTTTTTACTTAAGTGTTTACATTTTATTCTACTAGTTTTAAAAGCAATGTCACTTAGTGAGTTTGAGAGAATCACGCTGATTATGATGTGTGGGTATGGATATCTAGTTCGTCCCTATGAAGAAACAGCGCATTTGTTTGATGACACTTTTCTTGATAGACCCTCAATTAGTAAGTCAACAGTGTTTAAGACAGTAAAAAGATTTGAAGAAACTAGAACAGTCAAAGATCGCGAAAGAAGTGGCAGGCCTAAATCGGCAACAAATGAACAAAAATCTTTGGATGTACTCCAAACATTTGTTGAAAATCCCAGCACCTCGGCCAGAGTGGCTGCAGAAGATCTTGATATGAGCCATACCTCAGTGTTGAATGTTTTACACAAAAACAAGTATCACCCTTTTAAAGTAACCCTAACCCAAGAACTTGCAGAGGATGATTTTGATCGAAGGACTGAATTTTGCGAAATAATGATGAGAAAGTGTAACGAAATTCAAAATTTTTTAAGTTCGATATTGTTTTCAGATGAAGCTACATTCTTTGTTAATGGACAAGTTAATAGGCATAATTGCCGTTACTGGGCCGACCATAATCCACACTGGATGATAGAAGGCCACACACAAAGGCCTCAGAAAGTGAATATGTGGGCTGGAATAATAAACAATAACATTGGTAGGACCATTTGTGATAGATGGAAATCTAACAGGCGAAATTTATTTCAATATGTTGACAAATAACATTTTGCCAGCAGTGCGTGCTCTTCTTGGGGCTAATTTTAATGCAGTATGGTTTCAGCAAGATGGAGCACCGCCCCATTACTATTTGCGGGTGCGCAATCTGTTAGATGAAGTGTTTCCTAACCGTTGGATTGGTCGCAGGGGTACCGTTGAGTGGCCGGCTAGGTCACCGGATCTTAATCCACTAGATTTCTTTTTGTGGGACTTCTTAAAAGATAATGTGTATAAAACTAAACCAGCCAACATTGAGGAACTGACAAATCGTTTATTAGAAGAAGCAAGAAGAATTACACCCGAGATGCTTCAAAATGTGACTGCAGTAGGTTTTTATAATAGACTAGCTCATTGCCAACAAGTGTTCGGAGAGCAGTTTGAACACCTCATTTAAAAGGTATGGTTATTTTTTGTAATACATAGATAATTTTTAATTTAAATCTTTTGGATAATTGTGTTCCATAAAGTGTCATTTTCAGTCAGAACAGTTTACTTGAGACTGTGAAATTGCGGAGAAATAATAATTAATCAAACGTTACTTATGAAATTCAAACGGTCCGTACTCTGGATAGGGTCAACCTTTTTAAGTGCGGTTTGCGGTAATGAGTTTCTCTTTACTAGACCTTTAATTTGATACCAAACTCGGCCTATGCTTACATTTAAGATTTTCGTCCGACTCCTCACGGGCCGTCCCCCTGAAAAGATAAAATGTCCCCACTGCTCTCAAAAACTAGGTTCTTAATACAAGTGGTGATGTACAAAATTTAATTTGTATAAGTGAAGCCATACAAAATTAGTGAAAGCGTTTCCATACTTTTTTTCCACCCTGTATGTCTTACATTCCCCTGGCTTAATGACGATTCTACCTACGAATCGTACTTATAGTCTAATTAAGGTTATCCATTGGGTAGTCACGTTCATGTACTGTAGGCTTCAGAAATTTTATTTTGATGTTATTAATGTGGATGAAGTAGAGGGCTATAAAAAGAAGTAGTGTTATTATAGAAGTCCAGGCTAATAAAATGTACAAAATGAGTTCCGTGTTGTTTACTATGTTTTTGTCGTCGTGTTTTAGCTGGAAGTGGTGTTGTCTTTGTAGATTGTGAACGAAGTAGGTGGGTGTCGATAAGGTCCAGTTTTCATCTAAGATTTCATGCAGGTGTTGGAATTCTTGTCTTGTTTCTGATTCGAGGGGTAATATAGTTATAGATTGAAATTTTGACCAAGAAATGGGAAGAAGATGTGTTATTTTATAGTTGTCAGGGTTTTTGGAACCACATGGTATTACAGTGTTTATAAGTGTTAAATTTTCTTGGTGTAGAGAACATTCACAGGGTAGGATGATTTCTAGAGTTCCTGTGTTATTCGGTTTTTGGATGTAGTGATGGGTCTTCTGATGTGAGCATACTACTTTCAGGTTTGTTTGGATGTTTGTTACCAGAAATTTGTTCGGTGAGACTTGTGTTACTAAAGGCATCGGGGTTTCGTTGAAGCAGGTGAATACGCAGGTAGCTCGGAGAGTAGGTAGTGTTGATGTGTTGAGAATGCTGTGTAGACATCTTAAGGACTGATCACCGTTGACTGTTGCCCTGGGAATCAAGCAAAGTGGGAGTGTATTTTGGTTACAACCCTTGTCTTCTGGATGGATGGCTGTGGTGAATTCTTGTGTGCGTATTACGATGGATTTTTCATGTGTGATGTAACATAGTTTGTCTTGCCAATGGAGAGGGATGGGTATGTTCTGAAATACCTTATATGTGAGGGTGGACTGTTTTAAGGGAACTTTGATTTTTATAAGGATGTATTGTTGCGTGATAGTGCAGGTAGTGATTTTTAAGGTGTAGTATAAGGATAACTTTGTAATTGGAATAGCTAGGGTTAGGTTTCGTGGTTGTGTGAGGATGGTTAAGTTTTTTAGGTCACTAGTGAGGTTACTTTTGGGTATTAGGAATTCTGGTAATGTGTTAGCAAGGCAACTTCTGCGAATTTCCCTCATATTGTCGTGATAATAGTTGTAATATATATAACTCCATGTTTGCTGTGCTAAGGCGTAGGTTTGTTTGAGATTGTTTGGTGTGGAGTTTTTTGATATTAGCTCTATCTGTTCTTCCATGATTTTTAAACTGCTATGAACCTTGTCTGCTAGGATAGATACTCCGTCACTGAAATTCTTTATATTGTTTGTAGTAAGTAGGAGGTCTTGATGGTCGTGTCCACTGTATCTATAAGTGCTTTCGTGTGCTGTGTAATCTCTTTCTCGTTGTCTACCAAGTCATGTATTTGGTGTTCTGTCGCAATGTCACAACACCATTCGAAGAAATCTCCGACGAACGTGAGCGATCTTCTGTTTCTATCAGGTTGTTGTCTTTGAATGAATGGGAGGTGTTCTGCTACCATTTGTTGATGTATGAGGGTTTGTAATGTGGAAAGGTTATTCTGTATCTTGCAATAGGTTTGTGAGTTGTTGAGGTTTTTAGGGCAGAAATTTAAAGAGGGTTCGTTTTTAGGTAAATTTTGCTGTGTGTTGAAAGGAATTTTGTATATGATAGGTATGGAACTGATATAAGGTAGTGTCTGAGGCATTGGAGTAAAGTACGCTCCTGTGAAGATTTGTACTAGAGGCTTATTGGGTTCTCCTATGTTGGGGGTTGATGTGCTGGCAGAGGTGGTCGAGAGGGGCATGGCAAGTGCTGTGAGTAGTAGAAGGAAGTGCTGTGAAGACTTCATTTGTCTCGTGGGTGGTCGGGATCGGTTAGAGTGCTGTAGACTGGTGTCTTGTAGATTGGTGTCTTGTAGACTGGTGTCTCAGGTTGTAGTTGGCTTTTTGGTGTCGAAATTCTAAAACTAAATATCTACAGGTTACATATACATTTCAGGTTAATATTTTATAATTAATACACATTTATGCCTAAGGTTTTTATTTACAGAAATCTTTTAATGACCTCTCGATGGTGTGTCGTATTTCCATAGGTCTATGTAATAATATTTACTAAGCATCTTGGTCTCTAGTGTTCTTAAATAAGGTTCGATATTATGTTAATTTTAACGATACTACGCACTTTTGTTTCTGAGGAATATGTAATGTCCCTTCTTTGTGCTTATTGTCCATAGTCATTATTATGATCATAATATATGTTGCCAAATGAAGGCTGTATAGTCTGTTTATGAGCAATATTGCCGTGCTAATACATGCTATTTAGATATATGTTACTTTCCTTCAATGTTAGATTAGCTATGTAATAATTAAACATGTTATATAAGTCATTTACATGTCATATATTGAAGTATTTGTTTATCCTAGGATTATATAATATAGAACATGTATGTCTCTTTCTTTGAGATGCATCTCAGGAAAATTGAGTCCTTGTAGGGTATATTATGTTAACACTGCTATCTACTAACTTAAATAAATATGATATATGTAGTATACTTTATCATATTTTATATTCTTTATTACTAGGCTATGTATACACGTATCCCTCAGGTAAGTATAATATGTACGTTGTGTCAAGTTAGAGTACGCTTTGTTATTGCAGTAAACGAGTACGTGGGAAACATTACTTGCATACTAAGCTGTCTGAACCACCAGGGCCCTTGGCGACCCAGACCGCTGGTACAAGGCAATGCCCCCTAGTCATAGTCACAACATAGTCGGTGTAGTATAGCGTGGGAAGTTAGTTGAGTTAGCAGAAAACTTATCTGCCTGGGAGACATACCAGAGTCACGGTCAAGTCTTACTAGCCAGTCTAAGTACGGTTACCGTGGGTTACAGGCTCTGCTCGTGTCGTGTCGTGTGTGCTGTGTTAGTGTCCTGTGTATTGGGATTATCTATACCAATATCTTTGGTACGTGTAACCTATCACTTAATCACTAAATTACAGTAAACCTCACATTAAAATACAAAGTTAGGCGTTTTAATTTTCTAAAACTTTTATGTCTTTATTCTCTATCGTTTTCCGACACAACATCGAGATTTTAATATACATTTTTATTTCTGTTAGACTTACTTCAGTGACTCTCAAGGTTATATAACGTTATAATGAATCATTCAAACCGTAATCAAGTTAACCGGTCTCTCAACTCCTGGAGTATAATACCTATTCTTTAAAGCGATTCTTGCGTGACTATGTGGTAGCTTTTTAACCTCATATATTATGAAAGTATTGCGAAGATACTTTTCACTCTCTTCAAATTTTTCTACAAGGCAGTGAGTGCATAGTGATGTTCATGAGAAATATTGCATATATTATTCTTGAATATTTTATTATTGCTCAAGTCCCTTCATATTTGTTTTATATTCTCTTATAGAATAATTTCATTCTAGCAACATGTATTGGTTGTTCTGTTAACCTTCCCCTGTGGTAAATTTCTACTGCATATGTCACTTCGTTAATTTTTTTCTTGACAACGAAAGGACCTCTAAATGGTGTTTGAAATTTACTATATTTTTTTGTGTGGTCTTTCGGGAAATGGACCAAGACTTCATCGCCGGGGTTTAAATCCAAATGAGTTTTGTCACGGTCAAAGTATTTCTTTTGCGCTTCCTGGGCTTTTTTCATGATTTTCGGCATATCTTTGCGTATTTGCTCTAAAATTTCTATATTTTTCCAACACCATTTTTTCGGGATTAACCTGTAAATATATACAATCAGACGGTAAGTTAGCTTCGTAACCAAACATGAGGTAGTGCGGTGTGTAGCCTGTTGAAATGTTTACAGACGTGTTGTAGGCAAAGGTAACTATTTGTACGTATTTTGACCAAGTTTGGGGTTTTTCCACAACGTAATGAGATATTGCCTTGATTAGCGTGTGGTTGTATTTTTCAACCGCACCTTGTACTTGTGACATATAAGCAGCGCCTGGCCTTTGTTCAATCCCGAGTGCATTTAGTAACTGTGAAATTACAGAATTCATAAAGTGCGTTCCTCTGTCATGATTAATAATTCTAGGAAATCCAAATGTGCAGAATAGATTTAATAATTTTTGCGCTACTGTGTTCGCATCTGCATTTCTACAAGGGGTTGCAAATGCCATTCTAGTGCAGGCATCGGTTGCAACTAGGATATATTTGTAACCATTACTTTGTGTAATATTACCTACAAAGTCTATTGTTATTCTGTCAAAGGGTTTTATGGAGGGTGGAATAGGTTGTAGTAGGCCGTAATTTTTGTTCGTTTTTGGCCTACGTAGTTGACATTCTTCACAAGATTTTGTATATTGGAGGATATCACGGTACATATTCGGCCAGTGATATCGTAATTTTATTTTTGAAGCTGTTTTGTAATGTGATAAGTGTCCACCCGTGTAGGGGTTGTCATGGAATATTTTTAATATTTCTTGTGTTTGTTTTTGGGGTATAGCCAATAAGTTTCTAGTTTCTTGTCCGTTGAAGGTTTTGAAATATAACAATCCATCTATTTCTTCGTAATGTCTTGAAGCCCGTCTGATTTTTTTATTTACCGCCTCAGGTGAGGTCATCGCAAGGCGTATTTGTTTTAAATAACTGTCTTGAGCTTGTAGTAGGGGTAGATTTGTCTGTATTAAAGTATTGACAGTTAAACACACGTCCGTAAATTCTTCATCCAAAGGTTGTTCTAAAGGATTTCTGCTTAAGGCGTCTGCTAACACGTTTGTAGCGCCACGTTTATGTTTTACTACAATGTCGTAGTCTGTTAATGACAGTGCTAATCTGTTTAATCTAGTGGAAGTGTGCTTAAAATTTTTATAAAACTGTAATGCGGCACAGTCCGTATAAACTGTTGTTTGTCTACCAAGCGTGAATTCTCTGAAGTAGTTCACAGCATAGGTTAGTGCTAGCATTTCACGTTCAGCATTACTGTAACGCATTTGGGTATTTGAATATTTTTTTGACATGTAATAAATTGGGTACATTCTATTATTTTCTTCATCTAACTGTACTAACGCTGCTCCGCATCCAATCAAACTGCTATCTACATAAATGTGTGCTTCCCTGTTGTCCTTCCAATGTGATAGTAATGGTGGGTTTGTCAAAATTTGTTTGATTTTTATAAAAGCCTGTTCACATAGATCCGTCCATTTAAATGCCATGTTTTTATTTGAATCTTTTATTATCTCAGTAAGGGGTTGTGCTATTTTGGCATAATTTTGGATGAATCTGCGGAAGAATCCTGAGCATCCTAAAAATTGTCTCACTTGCCTTACACAAGTTGGTCTTTTAAATTCGGTGATAGCTTCTACTGACTGTTTTTGGGGTAAAATGCCTTCCCGTGATACCTTGTGTCCTAAAATGTTTACACTTTTGTAGAGAAATTTACACTTTTTTGTATTTAGTTTCAAATTAGCTTTTTCTAGTTCTTCTAATATAGTTTCTAGATTATGTAAGTCATTTTCAAATGAGTCACCATAACAAATTAGGTCATCCACGTAACAGATGACTTTATTATAAAGGTGACGGTTTAATATCGCATTCAAGGCTTTACTAAATAATGTGGTTGAAGTTGAAAGTCCCATCGGCAGTCGGCAAAACTGTAGAAGTCTATCAGGTGTTTTTATGGCTAGGATGTGCCTATCTTCTTTCCTAACCTCCATGGAATAAAATGCATTTTTAAGGTCTAATTTTGTAAATGTGTGCGCTTTGTTCAAAGAGCTTAAAACCAGGTTTACTGAAGGAATGGGGTGGGCATCTGTTTTCAACTGTGCATTAACCTTCCTGAGATCAGCTACCATTATGTCGCTTCCATCTTTATTTTTCACTAAAAATACTGGGCTTGCATATTCTGTGTAATCCTGACATTCCTCTAATATTTTTGCTTGTACTAAATCGTCCAATAATTTGTTTAATTTTTCCCTTTCTGTTTTACTCTGCCTATACGGTGGTGAGTTTACAGGTTTCGTATTTGGTTTTAATTCGAGTTGAACAGGAGGTATGTTTGCAGGAGTTAAATCAATTACCTTTGTTGTAAATATGTGTCTGTATTTTTGTAAAACGTCAAGGACTTGTTTGTGTTCTTGGAGGGTTAAATGTGGTGAGATATCAAATACTATGCCGTCCTTATCTGTCAATATTGTTTTTCCTGTGTCAGTTGTAGTGGTATGGTGTTCCAGGGTAGGCTGTGCTTCGAGAGTTGGGTAATGTATATGTCCTATCGTAGTATGTGCGGGTATCCTTTTTGGGAAATTTGATGCGTTATAAATATTTACAATTGTATCTGTACCATCTTCCCCTTCTGTAAGATATGCATGACATTTCTTTTTTATTCTTAGATTCCTATCTGTTTCGATGGCTGTTCGAGACTCTATACCTTTTAAAGAGCTAATCCTAATGTGCTGATGTGGTGCTATAATTATGTCTTGTGGGGCTGTTACCTCTGTTACTTGCTGTACTTCTAATTCCTGTGTGTTTTTAAAATTCTTGATGTCTAACTGCCACTGTTCATTCATAGGTATTATATGTTCAATCTGATATTTGGTAATTTTTATTGTTTTATTTTTATAGTTTAACTCCACGCAGTTCTGAAATAGGAATATGTTTCCTACCAATATTGGGCTGTTTAGATCAGGTGTCACATAAAACGTGTCTTCAAGTATTACTTTGCCAATTTTTATGGCGATTTTTGTCGAACCCAAAACTGTTAATGGTATACCGTTAGCCGATATCAACGAGGGTATGTTGCTAGTATTTAATTTTGTTTCACAAACTAGGTCTGCTCTAATAATGTTTATGTTACATCCTGTATCTATAATGCAGGGTACTGGATGTCGAGGGTTTGTGGTCAAGGCTACGTCTATTGTTAGGACAGGTATCTTCTTCTTGGTTTTATTTTCGCAATTAAATATGAGTTCATAAATATCCTCTAATAATAATGTTTTATTTTTCCTCGGTCTGTGTATCCTGTCTTGCGTTATTTCTTGCAAGTTAGTACAATCTATCATATTCTGTTTCTTCTGTTGCTCTATGTGATTTAAAATCTGTATAGTGTCTATCTCAATGGTTTCTTCCAATCCAGTATGTGTGTTTACCTCCCCCATACTACAATCTGGGTCCTGTTTTACGTGCGCTACCCCCTTTAATACACTAGGTTTTATCTGTCGTGTGAAATTTTCTGAGACTGCAAGGTTTCTTGTAAAGCTGGGTTTATTTATATTTGTTGTCCCCGAGGGGTTTGGTTCGCTTAGGGTTGGTGTTGGATTGAAGACAGATTGAAGTTTTATGGTGTGTATAGGCTTTTGCATAATAGGTTGTTCAATTTCTTCCATCTTCTTTAAGGGTGGGAATTCTTGATTATAATCTATGGCTTTAAATATCACTTCTGAACTGGTCTTTCCAGGGGTTGATAGTGGTAGTACTTTGGGGTTAGTTGGAGTAAATGTCATAGACTTTATACATTTGTAAGTTTGTCGATTCCTTTGGTTAAGATCTATGGTGTTATTTGTTTTCGCTTTTGATAAGGGGGAAGTTCGGTAAGGGTTAGTGTGACCTCCCCCTATTTCCCGTTTTTTTTGATGATTTTGTTTATAATAATTAGACTTGTAACATGATTCGATATTGTGGTTTGTTCGCTTGCAGTACCTGCAGAACAGCTCTTGTGTATTGTTGGTTTTAGGTGCCAAGCAGTTACTTTGGGTTTGAGAAATTAATGAACGTTGCTTGAACCAGCATTGTTCAGTATTATGGTTGTCTTTACGGCATATAATGCAATACCTATTTTGTCTAGCAGGTTGTATTTGGGAATGGTTTTGTCTTCTCCTATCACTGAAAGTAACGTGTTTAATCATAGGTGGCCTTTGGGTTTGTTTGGGGTAGTTTGAGCTTTCCATATATCTATTCTGGTGAGGACTAGGTGTTCTATCATATCTTGGCTTATATTTTGAGTTTTCATACGGGGATGGAGACCTTTCGTACCTGTGGTTATGATTTGAAATTTGGTTTGTAGTTAGGGTAGCTACTAAATTGGTTAGGGTGTTAACTTCTGTTTGTAGTTTATGGATGATGTTTTGTTCATATAAGGGTGTACTATAGGGTCTGTTTGCTGCAACCCTATTGTACCTTTCTTTGTTTTTCATTTGTGTTAGAACTAGCTGTTCTGTAATTTTTAAATTATTCTCTAGATCACTTAAGGTGTCGTTTTTCAGGCCTATAACTCGTTCACAGATTTCTGGTTTTAGTCCCTGTATGATAAAATGTATAATTTGCTTGTCCTGTATTGTGGGGTCATATCTTCGGCATGTTGTTAATATATCTAAAAAATAGGTTAGTGTTGGCTCGTTCTCTCCCTGTATTTTGTGTTCTAAAATAATTTGTAGACTCTGAGTTTGTGCTAATGGAGTGAAAGCCTCTATGAAACTTTTAGCAAGTTGATCCCATTGTATGGCTACCCCTCGTTGTTTTTGCTTGTAGTGTTTGAACCAAGTTAGTGCTGTGCCTGATAAATGCGCTGGGAATAAATTAACTTTAGTGTTGTCTGTCCATCTGTTTGAAGTTGCTGCCACTAGGAATTTGTCTACAAAATCTTGTGGATTTTCGCTCTGGAGACCTGTGTAAGTCCCAGCAGATATTAACGGTATGTTTTCCCCCATGGTTACTGTGTTCGTTCTGTCAGGTAGTGTGAGTGGCTCGTAATGTTGTGCTAAGGTTGGGGGTGCTTGTGTCTTGATGTCCGCCTCAGGGTTATGTACTATGTCGTATAAATTTGTTCTCTGCACTAGAAAATCCTCGATTGTAGCTAGATCCTTATAGTTTTCCCTGTCCTCTTCACTTAGGTGAGTTTTTCGTGTAGTTAAATTATTAAATATGGTTTTAATATTAGGGTGACTTGCGCTTATACGTGTTAAGTTCTTAAGTGCCGCTAGGATAGGTCTGAGGTCTGCTACAGTGTCTGTGTCTCTAGATAGTATTCCATTTTTATTTAATATTTTTATTATGTCACTTTTGGAAGTCCTATATGTGTCTAATGGTATTAAATCTTCATGTAGTATGGTTTCCATTTAATTATACATGTCCATTGACGTACCTCGTTAGTTTACTTGGCGTTACTCTAATTACGGGTTTGAAAATATTTTTGAGTTATTGGAAATTTAATTTGTCTTTTAGGTAAATGAGTGGTTTGTCACTGAAGTAGGCTATTTTAGTTAAATACTTTCTTATGAATATTATTTAGATCTAATTTATACCTAGCCTATGAAACTATGTGCTTGCCCATGTGAGGAATTTGAATGCCAATCGAGTTTTAGCGCCTCCACCATGTAAGGTTTTGTAGGGTTGGTTTAGTTTAAGATTAAGGTTGTGACATATTTTGAGCAAGGGTTGCTGTGAGAGGATTTAATAATAGGTTAGATTGGCAGTACAAATACCCTCAAATGAACCAACACATTTATTTGTGACAAAATTTCATTAAATTGATTAATTGATTGCGTCAATCGACATATTAAGCACAAACCTTAATAACTTAATACTTTGAAAACATGTTTGATATTAAATTATTAATTACAATTTATTTTAAATTTAATTCATTATAACATTTACTAGTAATTTTGTAGTGTTGCAATAATAATGAGTTCATGGACTAACATGAGAAACTTTCTATAAGATAGCTAAACATTTACATAAATTTACATTTTCGAAATTGTGAACATTTAAATAGATATGGAATTGAAAATGATTAATGAACCCTAAAATATACTAAGTTCTTAAAATTACTTACATTTTATTTCACATCACACTTATTACGCCTAGAGATATTTTTCCGCACACGAACACCAACACTCCCGAACTTCACTTTTAGAATTCCCGGCCTCGACTTCCACCTCTCCTCCTTGTTCTTCAGTTTTGATGTTCTTCTCCCGCCAGCTCATTGACCACGCCTCTGCCAAATCTCTCCATCATAATTGGTGAGTAACAATTTTCCATATCAGCATGGCTGTCCCTTACATTGTCGCACGGTTTTTACAAATAAGCATTTCCTGTTTGTTCACCATCGGCGTCTGGGCGGATGTGCGTATCTACTTACATCCGGAGGATGTTTGTCTCGAATTGCAATACGAGACTTCTTTTCCAGCAACTATCTGTACATCTATTCTATGAATTTTATTTTACTAATAATACATATGTCTTACAACTAAAATACATTTGTTTCTTTTTCATCAGCAGAATTTCATAAAAAGTCTATATAAAAGAACCCATAAGGGTGTGTTTTGTCAAATGACAGTGGATGTAAGAACTGACCTAATGTTACATTTAATTATTTAGCCTTCATTACTCTCTTCTAAATCCATATATTCGAATATTTCATGAAAGTTTGAAGATGTATGTTGACTTGTTAGTAAATAGTAATCAATCACTTTGTCTATTGTTTGGGGGTTTCTAAAAATAAAAATGAGTCTTTTTAGAGCCACTGTAAGATAAAACATTACTGACAATTGATTTATCAGGTCATTACATGTGTGCATTCTGGATGTTTTCCGAGTGTGGGCAAGTCGATTTCGGCAAATAACTTCATTCAAGGGCCTCCTCCGACAACTGTTCTATGGATAATGGAAATGATTTCATGATATTGATCTTGTGAATAAGTAGTTTATGGATGCTGTTTGGCATATAGTAACATACATATAATTTTAAATATAAATGGACTGTTGAGAAGCTCCTGGAATCACTCAAAGTTAACTGATTTGCTACTAGAAACTTCTCTTAAAACTAAGGAAAATGTCTTAATTAGTTCTTCATTAATTCCAGTAATTTCTGAGCTAAGTTTTGGGTTTTCATAGAACCTTTGGGTCGTATTGCCATAATTTGATGATCCAAAATGCTGTTTTGGTTTATCGAAAATAAGACCCATTTTCTTTTCTAACTGAATTAGTTTTTTCTAGTTTTTTAATATTTCCTTTTTATCTTGTTAAAATTTGAATGCCAACCTGCAGATAATATGTAGTAGACACTTGAAGCACCTCATCCAGGCATGTAAGGATGATAAGCCAAAGCAGTAGTTGCATTCATTTGGAGTGTTTTGGGTTACCATAAAAGTATTCATTTGCGATGGATTAAACAATTTGCAGTTGGTTTCAGACAAAATATTGTATACACTTCCATCTATCATGATAAAGTAGAAATCAAAATTGACTGTTAAAGTGTGGCTTTCCACTTGTACTTCATATTGGCGTTGAGAATATTCTGTTTTTATTCGACTTTCTTGCTCTATCACGATGTCGGGGCGCTCATTATTCCATAATATTTCCTCAGTGTCATTGTTGCTTAACTTAACAGGTACAAAAACAGTTAAAAACATAAACTTATCTGTAACTTCAGGATCGTCAGTTAACTTTTATTTGTAAATACTGTGGTTTGCACTACAATGAAAACCCCACTTGCATACAAAATTGGCTGTGGAGGTTTTACTTTTAAATCTAATGATTTTGAAATACTGTCTACTGTTTTATTGATTACTTCCTGAAGGTTCAATTTTGCAGATATTTCTGTTACTAATATTGACTGAGGTAACATTTTTTTTTTTTTAACTGCTTCAGAGAATAAATACGACTAGGAAAACAATCTTAATGGACATAAATAAGAGTACTTCTAAGTATTTATACTTACCTTCAGATAAGTCAAGATCAAAATATAAAGCCAATGTGTCTATTGTGGAAAAGGTATTTTTTGGAATAAACTGACTTTGACTAGAAGACAAGTCAGTGGCAAATTGGAGTTCCTTTTGAGTAGCTGTGGTCACTAAGTGTTCTACTATCCTTTATTTTGTTTTCATACAAGACTTTTCAAAATCTATCAAGGGTCTTAAACGCATGTGGTGATGGGGGTTGGAAGCATTAAGTTCACTAGCTATTTTTTTCCAGTGTGTAGTCTGGAAGAATACATAGGGTGTCAAACCAATCTAGATATTTGATTAAAAATCGAGAATTTGCCCTCTGACATTTTTGCCCTTTTTTCCAAATATTCAGAAAAAGCAGGTCACAGTATTTTACCAACTCTGATAGGACTTTGTCTGAACAGTTTTCCAGTTTGTATAATGTCTGTACACAATTTAAGACTTCAACTTTTCTAGTATCTTTTTCACTTCTAAGTCATTTTTCAAATATTATTCTATTTCTTTTTATCGGTAATGGATCTGAAAGGAAAAACAACGCAATTATAGGAGCATCAGGTACAGACAGACTTTTGGTAATTAAAATTGTTCAAAAGTGTCTAAAGAATGACAAAGTGCTATTCACTGAGAGACGGTTTTAGCTTTTTGGAGAAAATCAGTGTTAGAGTTGCCATTATTTACAAAAGTAAGTGCTTAACTTTAACAGCTTGATCCGTAGT
Source organism: Homalodisca vitripennis (assembly GCF_021130785.1). NCBI lineage: Eukaryota > Metazoa > Arthropoda > Insecta > Hemiptera > Cicadellidae > Homalodisca > Homalodisca vitripennis. Next base: position 40,152 of record NW_025779276.1, read on the forward strand.
GTAGAAAGGGTTGTAAAATTAATTGGACATTACTAAACCAATGTAAAATGTTCTAAAACTATTGAATGTATAAAATATATTTTTGAAAGTAAGGTAACGTAACATGAAAATGAAGGGAAGGAAAAGAAAAGATATAATCAGTCCAGAACGATCTAGCTCAACTTCATGAGTAATACTGGACACACAAGATGAGATAAGCAGGAATGCTAATTGTTGCTATGCAATAAAGTTAAAAATACCTAATGAGGCTCTTAAATGTTGTGTACAAACAAAAATTAAGTGCAGGAAACTTTGAAAAAATAATGGTTTTATTATTTTTTTCCATTGGTTGATGCATTGTGCGTTTCATCAGTTTTGAAATTACAACTAAATAAATTAACATTATATTTTAAACTGCTTTACAGATAAAAATAGAGAGTCAATAATCTTCTGGACCACTTTGAGAGTAGTTGGCTGTAGCGACATAGTTTGAAGGCTCAGAACATCATTCCCGTCTGAAGGCAGTTGAGATACCACATTGTTTTGCTTAAGGGTCTCATTAGCGATGTTCACGAAGTATGAGTTCATGTGGTCAGCAATTGCTTTGGGGTAATTTACCAATTTCCCTCTGATTCGTAGTTGCATATTTGACGCCTGTAGACCCTTTGGTCTTCTTTCACCATTTATAATGTCCCACAAAGCCTTGCTCTTGTTGTTCGCTAGTTGTATGTGCTCTTCACTAGCCAGGCGTCGAAGGGCTCTGAGCTTCAGGTCATAGATCTTTTTCTTTTCTACAGCATCTCTCTTGTCCTCGTCTCTGCCAGACTGATTGTATTTTTGCCATGCACTTTGGAAGGTTTGTCTCATGACCATAGCTTTGGTGTCATTTATTACTCTTCCTTTAGTGCTGTGCCTTGTTCATGTTCTTTTATATGGACATGCTGTGTTTAGTGCAGAAGCTGATATTGGAGAAGTTGTTATAGGTTTCTTCCACACTGTTCACTGAGATCACACTTTCCCAGTCCTGGGTTGACAGGTACTGCTTGAGGTGTTCAAGATTTCTGTTATTGAGATGTCTGCGACTGGAGGTCAGTGTCTTTATTGCCCGTGTTGGTATTCCTATGCTGCAGTATTGTCCAGTGTGGTCTGAGAGGCCTGTGTGCACAACCTCTACGTCGATGTTATGTTGTGCTATGTTTGTACAAACACAGTCTATTGAGGATGCAGTATTATGTGTAACCCTTGTTGCAGGGAGTATAAGTCTGCGCAGATTATAGGAGGGAAGGAATTCATTGAATCTAGTTTTTTCATTATGTTCTTTCAAAGAGTCGATATTGATGTCTCCCATGATTAGGACTGGGTTATTTTGCATTGGGAGATCGTCCAGCAGGTCAGTCAGCATATCTATAGATGTGTTGAGGTGGGTAGTTGTTCTATAAATGCCAAGAATATAAAGGTACTTTGATTTTGTTATTTTGAGAGTTATACATGCTATCTCACATATCAGTTCGATACTGCGGTTTTCAATGCTGAGATTTGATATGTTATTTCCCAGTTCATCGTTTTTATATATAGCGACTCCTCCTTTTTGGTGATCGACTCTGCTGAAACCACTCACTAGTGAGTACCCTGATAGTCGTACGTTTTCTAAATGGTCTTTATTCATACCATGCTCTGTGAAGATGACAATGTCTGGCTTTCTAGTGCTGATCTCGTGGTTTATTCTTTCTATTTTGTTTGCCTCCTGTCTACGTTCTGATGGAGAACTGTTAGTGTCTTGCATTTTTCTTCAGTTCTGAGTTTAAGAAGATTCGTGGTTTGTGGCGGTTTTTTGTTTTGTGACCTCTGTCTAAAAAAGGTGACTCTTTTCCAGTTGTATTGATTGTTGCCGGTGGTGTGCAATTGTCATTCAGTGTGGTGATGTCAGTTGGCAGTTCAAAATTTTCCCTCATATCTTCCCTGTTAACTCCCGCAGTTTCTAAAGTTGCTCTGTAGTGTTCTATATTTCTGTCAAAGAATTCCATATATGTTTCGTCATGTGCCAAGAGTGAAGAAGTGATGGGAGGCTTTACGATGCAATTGTTAGAGGTACTTATTGTGTTTTGAGTTATCAAGGGGTTATTCTCTGGGTAGGGTTCTGCTTCCACATCCATCACTTTAAGGCCCTCCTCTCCATGTGTAGTCTGGGTGATTGTCGTCTGTTCCAGACCTAGTGTTGTCATACCCTGTCTTTTCTGGGTTTCTCTGCATTTAGCCATCTGCAATGAGACACTGAAGCAGTTCTTTTTTCCTTTCTTAGATGGAGTAAGATTTGGTCTGGCCTGCATAGTGTCCCGAGTTGCTGTGTGGTTTCGTGTTGTGCACATAATTTGATTTTCTGATCTACGAGGTACTTTGGTATGTGTATTTTGAATTTGACCTGTCAAATCCCTAACTGTGTTCTCCAAACTATCTTGCCTTGCCTTTAGTTGTGCAAGTTCCACCAGCATGTTTGAAGGACAGCTTGTAGGTTGGGGGATGTGGTGTGAGAAAGTTTCAGTCTGAGTTTCATTGTTCTTAAATGCAAGTGGCTCTGGTTTTTTAATTTCTTGAGGATTTCTTTTCTTTTCTAGGTTTTTAATTGTGTTCTTTAGGTTAGCAATTATCATTACATAATCATCGATAAGTTTTACTTGTTTGTTATCGTGTTCCTCAAAAGTAGCTTGTGTGTCCAAGCGAAGTTTCTTTTCTTTTGCAAGCTGAGCTTCCATTTCAGAAATATTCTGTAGTAGATTTTCTATTTTGTTGATGTACTTATTTTTTTCATTTTCCATCTTTTCAATCTTTTCTTCTAGAGTTTCTAGTGCAGCTTCTAGTCTAATATTTTTCTCTTTCAGAAAGTTATTTTCCTCTAGAAGAGCTGCTCCTATCTTAGCGGCCATTTTTAATTTCTCATCATTATCTTCCAGATTGTCCAGAAGGCCACTCTCTCTCAGACTGCATTCCAGTTCATCTATTGAGGTGTGCAGGATATCTGGGCTCATGGAAGGGCTAGACAGCGCTTTATAAGCCGCTTCTGCTTCAGCTAAGGCTTTGTTAAATTTTGTGTTTCTTAAGTCCTCTGTCAGTGGTAGACCATGGATGTGAACATTGTCAGAGTATAAAGACAGACAAGATTCTTTTACTGTGGCTGTCGTGCGGTCGCCAAAAAACATAACAGAATATTTTGATGCTTTGTTTTCATGTTTTACTATTTCCGTTATTGTGGCAGGCCAGTGACGTATTCCTTTTAGTTTAGCAAAGACTAGGTCTCCTTTTAAGAATGGTTGTTTATTGCGTGCCATATTTATGCAAAGATATTAGTTCCAAAAAGTGTACAAGACTGCCTTGTCGGCAGAAATCTGCCTAGCCAGTAAAAATCTGCCTATAGTGAATGTTATATATAATGAATGCCGGTAAAAATCATATAAAATGTTTCATCAAAATATGACAGGAAAACATGTGCTTTTGCTCCTTCTTGTGAGAATCGAGTTAATATTCATTCTTGAGTAGATGGTTGATGAAAATAAACAGATTATCACTATTCAAAATGTTCTTCATACATTTATCTATAAATGTTCTATGTGAATGTTCTTTATCTATAAAGTATAAGTCACTTCATGTAGTTGTAGGTCAACAGGGCGTTGGAAATTTCTGTAAGATTGCTGACAACCATTTAACACATCTCTCACTTTTTCATTATATTTTGACATATTTTTATATTATATTTACATTATATTTTTACTGTTATAGTGAAAGAAAGGGATTGTCTCTTTCTTGTAAAAAATGTAATTATTTTCTTTCCCTTAGAAATAGGTATTAGAAGATCTGTTCGGGTTGTTTTTCTATAAATTTCAAATGAGTGATTTTCATTAAGATTAGAAATGCTTGTACTCGTATCAAGAAAGTTAATTTTGACTTTTTGGATTTCTTTTGAAAACTTAATTGTTGGGGATATAGAATTGAGGAATGTTAAAAACTGTTCTGCTTAGTTCTCATCTCCATTGAAAAGACAAAAGATATCATCAACATATCTAAACCAGTAAATTATTTTACTTTAAATGGATTAGTATCACTCATTATTGTTGTTTTGTAAATGTTGCATATATATATATATATATATATATATATATATATATATATATATATATATATATATATATTTGCAAGAAGGCCTGAAAGAGGAGATCCCATTGCCAATCCATCTTCTTATTTTTAAAAGACCTTATTGTATTGAAAATAATTTTGATTAACAGTAGATTTTGTCAATTATAGGATATTGTAAATTCCATTCATTTTAAGTTGACTGTATTTTATTAGATTATCTTTTATAATTTGAATTGTTTCTTGTTTTGGAATGTTTGAGTACATGTTAACATTAAAGGAAATAAAGAAAGAGTTTAATGGAATTTGAATGTCTTTAATTTGGTTTGCCAGATTATTAAATTTGATATACTGTAATTAATTGTCTTCAAAATGCATGTTGGTTTTTATTTTGTTATTTAAAAATGTACATATCTTGTAAGTAGGATGCAGGTAGATTACGTAAGTTGACTACTGGTCTGATTGGAATATCCGGTTTATGAATCTTGGTTGACTTTTGGATTTGTCATTTTGAGTTGGTATTGCTCTGCTTTTGTTAAACTTTTGCATTTAGTTATTATGCATTTATAAGTTTAGTGTATTCTTGGGTTGGATCCTTTTTTAATTTTTTAAGATTGTTGCTGTCAATGAATGTTTCAACCTTTTCTTGGTATGTTTGGCTGCTGATAATTACTACTGTATTCCCTTTGTCAGCCTTTGATATTATATAGTTATTATCTTTTAGTTTTCTTGAGATGGATGATACTAACTTTGTATCATTGTTTGATGTTTAAATTAGTTTGGGATTTTGTACTTTTAAATTACTTTTGTTTAGTTCATGGACAAGATTATATCGGAAAGGTTCTTGAAGTTCTGTGTCTGTTTTCTTCATGGCTGTTTCTAAGTTGATTAAGTCATCTTTGATTATTGGTATTTTATGATCAAGATTTATATTATATTTGAGGGATTTATCTAATAGGGCCATCTCATCATCTTTAAATTGGATAGATGATAAGTTTTTTATTTTTGGGCAGAAATCTTGATTATCATCCAATGTATAGTGTTTTCAATAATTGTCTTTCTGTGAGGTAAGCGATTTATTAATCTTCTTAAGATGAACTTGTTTTTTCTTCATAATGATGGGTTTCATCTATTGCTGTGTATTATATTATATATATTAGAATAATGAATCATGAACTAAAACCCTTTTTGAAAATTATTTTATTTCAGACACGTGCTTCGGTATAAATGAACATTTCACCAAGACAGCATTGAAGAAATTGATATCAATACACAACAATGGATCAAACCCATCATTAGGAAGAAAAAACAAGTTCATCTTAAGAAGATTAATAAATTGATTAACTCACAGGAAGACAATTATTCAAAACACTATACATTGGGTGATAATCAAGATTTCTGCCTAAGAATAATCTATAATATATATAATATAATAGTCCTATAATACCAGTTGAGGAAAGTGATCCTTCACAGTTTCATTCCATTGAAGTTTTAAAATAACACAAATTGCTTTTTTTTATCACTAATTGAATCTAAATTTTTTTATTGATGTGAATTCATATAATGAGATACCAAACGTAATATGTGAAAAATATATAATTTTTTAGAGTTTCTTGTGAGCATAATTTGTGGGGGAGTTATGTGTGCGGTGAAGTCTTTCAGATGAATAGTTCATCCCAGAACTGATAAAATTTCCACTATCGGCAGTCTGGCCGTCTGCAGACTGGTGGCAATATTAAACTGCATTTAAACTGTGAGAATTAGCGGAAATACTGTTGCATAATGTAAACAACATAATAAATTTAACTCACGAGAACCATTGCAAGTATTTTTTACAGCTGTATCTAACATAGATGTTTTCAAAACGCGATTTTCACTCAAGAATAAGAGTTGGACAACTTCGTCCGGAGACCCATTTCGGTGATTGAATAAAAGTTAAAACACAAATTCTGCTGCTTTACCACTTACAGTTTACTGCTCATACTGTGACTAAGGCCTGACACGATTGTTTCGGTCGGCTGTATTTAACTGTCGAGTGGATTGTTATGTATTTGGGAGCTTGCTGCAACACAGGGGAAGAATAAACCAAGATGAAATCCACTACACTAGTGAAGGTAATCTTAAATCAACCGCATTAGATGGGGGTTTTACAAATATATAAGTTGATCATCATTTACAGCTTCACGGACCATGTCACGTAAAATACAATTTTTCAAGATTAATCCAGTCCTGATTCAAGGAGCTGTCAAATTATTTATTAATTTCATAAGATCTTATAGATAGAAAAATAGCTTTTGAGATTTTCCCAGTTCTACAGGAAGATTTTCGGCTTAATCCCAGGTTTGTGGCGACCCCGTTTATTTTATTTTTAAGCTTATCGCAAGAAGCAATGCCAAACCACTCTGTCGCATCGCAAACCACTCCCGGAGGAGCAAACGATGTTACATGAGAGATTGTAATAAAATAACAAACTAAAGATCTTGCACGGAGGACCAAACAATGTTAAGTTTAAGAAAGAGACACAATGTCGAATGAGAGAAAAGAAATAAAATGAATCAAGCAGTTATTTTAGAATAATTACTTTTTAAAATGTTCTGAGGACCAGTCGGGTCTCCAGCTTCATACAATTTTAAAGGATTATTTGAGAAGAGGACATATCAAGGAATGTGCCTAACAATTCACTCACCAAGAGACGTTGTCTTTCACGAGTACAACCACAAGAGGAGGAGTCCCTGAACCAGGTCCATGAGATCAGAGGTAGATGAGACCAGAAGGAATTCCAGCGGAGGCTCCAGAGCCCCACACTGACGGATAGGCCATGTTCACGGGAGAACATACAGTACGCACAACGGGCACATAAAGGGTGAACAAAGTATAACGAAATAGGTAAAACAATACAGGAGAATGGTGAGCTAGAAAGGGTGAGATGGGATAATGAGAGAAGTGAATATGTGCAGGAGACAGGAGTAATGTATGAGGAGAGGTAAGTCGAGACAACGACCATACCTGTACGAGATATACAACCCCACTGCCAGCTGGCCGGCGCAGGCGGTGGTAGATTGACCATAACAAATGGTATATTGGACAACAGCTGATCTCTCGCTCGCTCATTGATTAAACCTAGTTAAATAAAAATATTACTAAATGTAATTATAAAACTAAACACCTTTTCATTGGAGATGTTCCATTAAATGACAAAAAGAAACAGCCCTTGCGTTACTTTTGGTATAATCATCACATTAAGAATCCCATAAGCCTTGGTACGATTTATAAATATTTAAGAATTTAATTATACTTTACGAATTCTACTTCAACTTTTCATTTTCTCCTGATATATAGCTGAACAAACAACTGTATTTGACAACACAGAAGAAGCAACTAGCATTTTCAGTAGGATTCTCATGGATCACATAGTGTACTACTACACTAGTGCTAGTTAATCATGTGACCAATTCTCCCTCACTAGCGGCTAGTAAAACCAAACATTTATAAAGTCACTATTGATTTTATAGTACAGTTTGTGACATATTTCTATGCATTTTCACACAACCTTGAATGTATATTTGTTTTGCATCATCTATTAACATCATTTTCATAATTACCCAGAGAGTATATACTTGTTCTGGTGTAGCTGAAGGAAAACAGACTCTTATCTCCTGACACTCTTATCAAGTTGTATAGCTCAGTGCTTGAGTCTGTATTCAGTAAACCTGAGGTCCTTAGATCGAATCCAACTGGAGGTGGTGAATCTTTTTGATAGTCAAAATAACAAATTATTATTAATAATTAATATATTTTTTGTTTTGTTTTTGTGTTTATTATTTGTAAATTTTTTAAACTAATAAATTGCTTTTTTTTATTTATTAATTTAATTTAAAAAATTTATATTGATTATATTAATACAAAAATAGTAAAAATAAATATTGTTGTTATTTTTATTTATTTTTTAACAAGATTAAAAATAAAGTATCAAAAATGCCTAAATATCCTTGTGGAAAATGTACAAGAAATGTTGGTAAATGTCACGCTGTATTGTGTAAAGGAACCTGCTCAAAATGGTTTCATCTGAAGTGTACAGACTTAAAACAAGAAGGGTTTAAACAAATTGAGAAACACAACACATTGTGGTTCTGTAATGAATGTAACTTAATTAACTTGAGCTACAAAGAAGACCAAGATGTTGAAAATATAAATGAGGACCTAACTTCAGAAATAGAAAACTTGAATGAAGTAATTAAGACATTGAATGAAGAGCTTACATTTGCCAAGGAAGAAATTACAGAATTAAGAAGTCATAGTTCAAGATTAGAAATTTTGGTCTTAGAAAAGGAAGAAAAGAACTTGTTACTTGAAAGAAAATTAAAGGCCTTATTGGACCAAATGAATGTAAATGTAGGAAAAGAATGGCAGTCTGAAAGAAAAAGTTTGCCTCTCGTAAAGAATATTCAAACACCTCACAACACTCCAGTAGCGACATCTGAAAAAGAACTCTTCTCAAATGTCGTGAGCAAGAACATCAGAAATCCTTCTAAAGGCAAAATGCATATAAAAAAGCAGCCATTAAGTACATTTCAACCTTCAATTACTATGAAGTACTTTCTTCTGACACGGACGACTATGAAGACGAACTCCAGAATATTGATGCTGAGAATGTTCAAGTTAAAGTACAAAACATTGTTACAAAAAAGAAATTGCTACTTTGTTCAGACAGTCATGGAAGGGATGTTGCTTGGAATATTAATAATATTCAAAACTCATTTGAGGCTATAGGTTATGTAAAACCTGGAGGAAAGAGTGAACAAGTCCTGAACATGATAAACTTCGAAAAAGAAAATTGTTCAAATGACGATGTACTTGTTCTCATGTGTGGAGCAAATGATGTTGCTAAAAACGAATCTCAAGTTGCCATTAACAACATTACAAAAGCTCTTGAAATGGCAAAATGTTACACAAGTAATGTAGTTTTGGTGGACTTGCCAAATCGATATGACCTGGCTGAGTGGTCGTGTGTTAATGAAGAGACAAAGAAAACCAATGAAATTCTGAAGAAGCTCTCTGAGAAGTATCCTAATGTGACACTAGTTGAAGCCAGTAAAGCAAATAAACACTTGCATACTAGACATGGTTTACACCTTAGTGTTAGTGGTAAAAGGTGGCTGGCTCATGAAATAATACAAGCAGTAAGAGACAATCCAGAAAAGCGACCCACATCATCTCTAAGTACTGAATCGCCAGTGCTGCAGTCAGCCCAAACAAACAAAGTCAACAACTCGGGAAACTCACCATCTCCAGTCCCAAGTCGCCACCCGCCCTCGCCACTGATGACAACAAAGTAACAGACTTCATGGGATTTAATATCTTTCATTTGAATATCCAGTCGATCAAAAATAAACTAGACATGTTAAATATCTGGATAAATGAACTTAATATAACTATCGACATAATAACAATTAATGAACATTGGCTTGTTGAGGAGGAATTACTTTTATATCCTCCACTAGGTTTTAATTTAGCCAGTAGTTATTGTAGAAAACCTCCCCTTATAAGAGGAGGAAGCAGTGTATATGCCAGGGTAAGGATGGAATTTCAAATAATTAGCTTGGAAAATTATTGTTTTCCTCTTGTATTTGAAGCTTCAGCAATTTTACTAAAAAAAGAAAATTTCTTAATTGTAACTATTTATCGCACACCTGATTCTGATGTTAAGATTTTCTTCTGTTTACTGGATACACTTTTACAATTTTTATCAAAAACATACAAAGAAACCATAGTTTTGTCAGGAGATTTTAACATAAATATAATTAAAAATTCATTTGAAAAGGAGTCCTTTCTTAATTTATTACGCACTTACAATATGTATTGCTTGAACCTGGAAAACACAAGAGGAGAGGCATGTTTAGACAACATTATCACTAATATAAATACAAGAAAACTTAAATGTAAAGTAGTAGAACCTCACCTGTCTGACCATGCTGGCATCTTAGCTAGCTTATATAAATCTAATCTGACAAACATACAATGTGCTGTAAAAACGAATGACATGTACAAAAAAATAAGAGTGATGACGCCTATCACCATTGATAGTTTTAAAAAACTACTTCTTGAAGTAGATTGGACTAGGCTTAAGTTTTTTTATACTGTTGACGAGGCATTTTCTTATTTTATTAATTTATTGACTAGTTTATATGAAGAAACATGTTATTTAAAAGAAGTTATAGTTAAAAATTCAAAAAGGCCAAATATTCAATGGTTTACGCCAAAACTTAAGAATTTTAGAAGTTTTGTTTTAGTTTGTTATGACAATTTAAAAAATAGTAAAGGTACAGAAAGAGAACTGTTGGCTAAATCAGTGTACAAGGAAGCTAGAAAACAGTATAAAGCCTTGATTAAGGAAGAAAAGCTATTGGCAAATGAAGATTACATTAAGAGGTCTAAAAATAAATGTAAAGCTGCTTGGAATATTATCAAAGCTGAAAAAAGCACAGAATCGCAATCTAATGAGTCTTATATTGATTCTAATGTTTTTAATGATTATTTTATAAATGTAGCACTAGATATGAATAAAACTCAAGTACCTGATGATTTTAGTGTAGCTCTTAGCTTAGTAAATAATTATGTAAATAGTTGTACTCCAAGAAATACGTTATATTGGAAAGTAATTGTTGTTGAAGATGTCCTAAAGTGTGCTTCTGAATTAAATCTATCGGGTAGTGAAGATTACTATGGTTTTTTCGAATAAGATTACTAAACAGATTATCAGTGTCATAGCTGAACCACTAACTTATCTATTTAATCGAATGTTAATTGAAGGCACATTTCCTCAATGTTTAAAAATAGCAAAAGTAGTTCCTATCTATAAGAAGGGTGATAAAACAAATCCTTCCAGTTATCGTCCCATATCTTTAATACCTATTTTTAGCAAAATATTTGAATATTGTATCAAAAACCAATTACAAAACTTTTTCATGCTAAATGGTCTCTTATGTAAAGAGCAGTTTGGGTTTTTACCAGGACTGAATACTACAAAAGCTGTAGAAACTCTAGTTGGTAATGTTATTCATAATTTTGAGTATAAAACAACATCATCTGCAACCTTAATTGATTTGTCTAAAGCCTTCGACAGCATACCTCATGAGTTACTTATAAGTAAACTTTATTGCTATGGTGTGCAAGGTAGTGAGTTGAATTTGTTGGTATCTTATTTGAATAATAGAAAACAAATGGTTGTTCAGGGTTTTAATTCGTCTCTCATAAAAACAATTCAAATTGGTGTGCCACAAGGCTCAGTTTTAGGTCCTTTTTTATTTATCGTTGCAGTTAATGATTTTCCTTTCAATTTACCCTGTATGTCAGTTTTGTTTGCTGATGATACTACTCTTCTAAATCACCATAGTACACTTAATGGTTTAATAAAAATACAAGAAAATGCAATGAAGGTAGCAACTGAGTGGTTTCAGGCTAACAGGCTTGTTGTAAACAATAGCAAAACAGAAAATATAATTTTTTCAATGGACCATGTAATTTACAAATGTTTTAAGCCTGTTAAACTATTAGGAATCTTTTTAGACAGTAGACTAAGCTGGGAAAGCCATATAGAAAATCTTTGTACTAAATTGGCGAGAGTAATTTTCCTATTGCGCAAATTGAAACTCTGCATCACCGAAGAAATGCTAATAACCTCCTACTATGCCTTTTTCCACTCCCACTTAGTCTATGGAATTTCTTTATGGGGAAATAGTTGCAATTCAAATAAAGTGTTTGTCTGGCAAAAAAAAGCAATAAGAATTATAAAAAATCTTAATGAAAGGGAATCTTGCCTGCAAGCTTTTAGGGATTTAAATATCATGTAGTCTATGGAATTTCTTTATGGGGAAATAGTTGCAATTCAAATAAAGTGTTTGTCTGGCAAAAAAAAGCAATAAGAATTATAAAAAATCTTAATGAAAGGGAATCTTGCCTGCAAGCTTTTAGGGATTTAAATATCATGACATTGCCCTGTTTGTATATATATTATTGTTTACTGGATGTGAAAGCAAATCTGCAAAGTTATACTGTTAGAGAAACCATACATACTTATAAAACTAGAAAAAAGTACATGTTAGAGCTGCCAAGGACCAGGCTTGAAAAAAACAAAAGGTAGTCATATCTATATGAAAATAAAACTATTTAATAAATTACCAAAAGGAGGATGGATTGTAAATATAAATAGGTTTAAACGAGTTGTAAGCAAATGGCTTAAAGAAAAAGCATTTTACTCTGTGAATGAATATTTGGCCTGTGATATTAGTTCCTTAAGTTTATAATTTTGTCTAGTCAAGTTTTAAGTTTTTTAACCTTTATTTTATAGTTTGGAGATTTTATGTTTTAACCACCTGACTTACATATTTTAAATATTTATATTGTTACATTTTTCATTGGGTTTTAATTGTATGTGTTATTTGTGTTTCTTGTCCAGTCTGTGTTTTTATATATATTTACCCTACAATGCTTTCTTATTTCTTAAATAATTTTATACAACCGCTCTCTATTTATACCAATTATTAGTTTTGTAAGTTCCTATATCTTGCAACATTCCTGTTAATTTTAAAATAAGTCTCCAATTATAAAATTGTTAATTTTTTAAGTATTACTGCCCAATAATGTGACGAAGTCTATTGTAACTAATTATGTTACTTAATGACTAATAAAGACATCTTGAATCTTGAGTTTTCTATAATATAAGAATACAAAAAGAGAATAAAAACCTTTATGTTAAGGGTTGATATAAAAAAAAATGTAATGTAGATTAATGTAAAAAGTAAAACACATATTTTATAAACATTTTTATTATAATAAATTCTTACAACTTACAATTCTAAATATTACAAACATAATATTAAAAAACAATTAAAATACTAAGTAACTTGAATTTTATGTCTAAACATATGAGGCGTGTTATAAAGTACTGTTTTATAATACCAGTGCTTTGGTTAGTGTCATACACTTACATACCGTCTCAATCTTCAGCTGTTGGCAAGCCACATATGCCATTACAGCAAAAATGAATCATGTATATAAGCATTTCAAATCCCTCTGTTGATTGAGAATCCCACTGATTGTGAAATACCCGCTATTATTTGTTTTCTTAGTGATAAAGGCATGAAAATAGTTGAAATTCACTATCAGAATTGTAACCTGTATGGACAAAAGATGAATGATGGAAGGGGACAGAAATGGGTAGAGCCCTAAAAGATAGTCAAAAGAATGTTCATGAAGAGGAATGAGGTGGATCCTCAGTGATCACTGGAGATTTGGTGCAGAGGTAAATAAAAGAGTGAAAATAAACAGACGTTTCAAAATTTCTTGATTACCAGAAGATTTTCTTGTCTCAAGATGTGTTCTGCATTATTAAATGTTTAAACTGTCGAAAGGATTGTTCTGTTGCAAGACAATGACTATCTGTATGCGGCAAAACTAACTGAAGACTTCACCACAACATTTGGCAAGGAACAGTTTGATAATTTTCCTCCATACAGCTCTAATCTAGTGCCCAATAACTACCACGTGTCTTTGCAACTGAAGAAGCATTTTGAAGGTCAGCACTGCGATGAAAACAATATGAAAACAATACGATTGTGTTGCAATCGCTGTTAAATCAGATAAATTCTACAACAGTAAATCAAAGTTGTTTTATGATGTGATAAGTACTATAGGTGGCAATTATGCAGATGTATGGGCTTTCACAAAAAAATTGTGACAATAAGTTTGGTTGTTTTATATATACATTTAATAACAGTACTTACTTAAAAAAACACGCCTCGTAACAGAACCTTATTGAACTATTTACAAAGTTTTGAGAAATAAATGAACAATTCTTAATAAAACACTTATAGACTCTCATAATTACAATACAATCTAAATGTACAAAATATTAATAATTTCTTAGTCTAAATCAAAAGTTCACTGTGGTTAAGAGTAATAGTTAACACAATATAAAAAAGATCAGATCAAAAGCGATCTGATCTTGTTTACTCATTTAGTAATTAAAATATATACAAGAACAAAGACGTGAAAACATAATATAACCATAAGGCACATATATGGATGTTTTCTATTCAGTTTTATAAAATATTTCAGAAATTAAATAAAATACCAATTTGACAAATTTAATAAGAATTACAAACTGTTTGACGAATGCACTAATACTTGTCATCACTGCAAAGAAAAAGTCAGTCATAAAGTGAAACTTCTGTTCACAATATTCTTAAATAAGGAAATACATAGTTGTTTGTGATTCTGTATCATTATCAGATAGATTATAATGAATGAGTGGTATTATATATACAGATTTGTAGATTTGTTACTGGTTGTAGTAAACTCAAAAGAGTTGTTTCAGTCAATATTAGAATAGATTTAACATGATAATGAATAATTTCCCAAAGAAAACTGGATTTTGTAGGATTAGGAACTGTTACTTAAAGCAGCACTTTTAAGATCTTAATTCACAGGAGAGGAGGTCCAGACTATTGGGCAGTTTACAAAGGAACATAGTAAGGCTATTGTACAGTTAGTGAGGGGAGGTAGTAAGTTTATAGTACATATTAACTCAGTAAAGAAGCGGTGAGTGCTGGGATGTTGATGTTGTAATAGTCTCCTTCCTCAGATTCAAAAGTCACCTTCATTGTTCCATCTACAGCCAACAGGCTCTTTAATTTCGCTTTCTGTTCAGGGCTCAGCTCAGATGGTAATCCTGTAACATCAAAATTGCAAAAGAGTGTATGCATCTACAGTATATGTATAATTTTCAATAAAGATTGAATCACAAAAGTATATCCACCGATCATATGTTAGTTTGCCTATTTAAACACATATGTGACAAAAAAGAGTCAAATACAAAATAATTTAACTGTAAAAATTACCCGGCAAGTGTGAGACACGGGTTTGAGTCCCAGCAGAGCAAAATTAAATCAGGCTATTGTCGCTTATAACAATTTAATATACATACAAACACACACACACACAATTTTTATTTTTATAAATATGTGTGTGTATTATATCCTTTAAATATACATACACCCACTCAACTGTAAAAAAATGTTTAGTCATATTAAGTTAATACTACCAGTTATTAAAAAACAACACTCCAATGATCCAATTCTTCATTGAGAAACCAATTCTCCTTTTAAAACCAACAAATAGTGTGTAACTTGTCATCAGAAACATTTTCCAAAGAAGAGATGACCACTAAAATGTAATTATTGATATAGTAAATTCAATATAATGATGACAGTAAAAACGTATGACTGCCATAAGATCTGATATACGATTCTACCTTTTTAAGAATCTGAAATAAAACATTCCTCATACACACATAACATAAAAGACTACACGATACATCCGATAATGTATTTTATTTGTACAAAAGTAGTAATAGTGGCATTATGAACATAGGCGAATATCATAAAAGAGTTAGAAAATTTTTAACACTGGGCAATACAATATCCTTCCCAAAAATACAATCTAAAAATGAAACTAAATCAAGTGTCAGAACCTTTAAAAATCTGTATTAATTTAATTAACAATCAGTTATAGAGAAATATTTTCAAACCAAATAAACAACTGTAATACTATATTTAACCCCTACGCAGAATACAACAGTGATGGTTTATTGTCACCAGTTGTATTTGTAGGAAATACCACAAAGAAATTCGGTGATGATTCATCGCTACCACCTATTTTAACCTGCTTTGTATTATCTTTATGTCGACATAACATCATATATAACTAATAACTTTCCTTTCTGTATGTTTGGTAAATACATATATCCGAATAGGAAAAATAAAGAGAACAAGCAATTACTAACACACGGCTACTGTGGAGTAGACAGCATTCCAGCACTGTGGGTGAGAGATCTGCGGTACATGAATTTTTTGTATGAAACCCAGGGTTTAAACTGTGATCGCAATTGTCCCATTTTGCGAATAGAGCAGAGAAAATTCAATGCTGTTGAGAAAAGATGTTGTGAAACTGTGACAAAAGCGAGAAAAACTAACCGCAAAGAGTATATAGAATTTTGAAAATAAGTTTACAGCGATACAAGTATTGTTTTTTCGATGATACTAAGATCATATATTTTCTCATCACATTTAATTTCATATATACATAAAATATTAGATAGACATTGTGCCGTGCCGCCAGTTAACAAACTGTCTGGTTGGAAAGGACCTGCCTACTCTCGAATAATAAAAAAAAATCTGAGTTTTAACGTTAACCACAAACTAACTAATAGAGCTAAAACTATGGGAGTTAAATTAAACTTATGCTTGTTTATTTCTGCATCCAGACGTATAAAGCAAATTATTTACAAACAGTAACCATGTTTTGTATCTGTAACAATGAAAGAAGGTATCGGTTTTGGCACTTTCCTACTAAACTGCAGTTTTGAAAGTTAATTATTTATTGATAAACCTGTCATGGGAGGCCCAGAGCTTATATAAAAAAGCTTATGGTAAATGGTCCAATACATTAAAACAATATATAATTTACTACGGCTTCCTCTTGCACTTAAAAGCCCTTTCAAAATCGTTGCAACATCGCTTTCAACAGTCTGACTGTTTGCGCGTTCAGAGCACGCGCCAGCCGCAACAAATGGACAAAATCTGTTTTTAATTAAGTTTAAGTGGTAGTAAAAACCATAGTTTTAATTTGTGTTACTAAAATAAATTGCCTTTAAAACAAAAATAATGACTATAAGCTCAATAGAGTGACCAATGCCGATTTTTATAACGGAACCAGGCTAAGAATATAAGTTAAAATGGTTTACAAACAACTGGTTCAACAACAACTCTTATCCATATAATTCAAAAATTAAAATCTATAAGTTAGTATTATTGTACATATCTTGTATAAAACTTTAATAGGATTACAAATTTTTCTGCTTAAGAATGTTCAAAATTGTATTCTGGTTGTAAAGCGTCAAAACAGGTATCATATTTTGTTCTTACCAACATGAAACTTAAATGTAATGTTTGTAAACAACTTTATTTATTTCTAGACGTAGAAATAAACAAGCTACATTTTGATTTAACTCCCGTGATTTTCGCTTAACTAGTTTGTGATCAATGTTCAAAATAAGTAATCTGTACTTTCTGATGCGAGAATAGTATCCAATGAACGCCCTGCTTGTTGCTATAACAGCGGTTCTGATACTGATACTCATACTACAGCGCTGTGGCTGATACAAACAAAAAATGCACATTGTACACTTCTAAACGTCTTGCCTTGGCGTCTGTAACTAGTACTAGAGATTTGAGGTTATGTTATAGTCATATTTTATTTTGGTATGTCAGACATTCTTGAAAGGTTAAGCATAACCAATCTAAGCAATTTGTTAATAATGTTTGTTGAAGGCAAAATAGAAAGGTCTATTTCAATGAGGATTAAACATTGGTATTTACAAAACAAAGAAGGCTACAGATTGAATGATGTTGGTAGGACCTAATTAGTTTTTAAAGATAAACTTATGTTAAAAGTTACTTGTTTTATAAAAATAACCATACTATTTAATTTAATTTAATTTTGTATTTTAAAGCGAGTAAAGACAAATAGTTTTTTGTATATTTTTACAATAAATTGAAAATGTTATTTTCTAACTGTACTGCTTTTAACAAAACCTCTTAACAAAAATATTTTAATTATTGAGATTTAAAACCTCAATAATTAAACGATTAGTGAAACATTCATTCTAACAACAGTATATTTATTAATGTAAATATTGGTTCTAGAGACTGCAGTATTATACAACTGCAAATTTTTTTTCAGAACTTGTTTTTGCAGAAGTATTATTGTAATCTTTGTGGAATACAAATACTATTAATAAATGCGACAAGACAAACATTTTTGCTAAAAAGTCTGAAGAGTTTGTAGCATTTTTTGTAAAAGATTTTTCATCTCAGCTTAAACCCTGACGTGACCATGATTTTGCCAGTCTACACAAGATTATTTCTATACAAATTTGTTTGACCTTTTTAAGAAAAACAAGTCTAAGAATACCATGCTACTTCAAAGGAATTTGCATAGTTTCAGGGAAACGAATATAATTTTTAAACTCCTCTACCTTCTGCTTTTAAATAATAGAAATGTTACCTTATAAAATAAGCTTCCAAAAAATATTTCATAAAAATGTATGGATATATATTTATAGAAAATCTATTTATGTACAACTACACAAAGTACGACGTATGAATGAAATAAAAATTAACAATCGTCTGTTTATCACAGAGCAGCTAACACGTCTGTGTATAGAACAAGTAGACACACTGGCATTGACAAATATAGGAATAAAAAAAATAAGAATTTCAATAAAAATATTATTTATACATCACACTATTTTGTTATTGTATGTTTCTAACTATTTTTATCTCAGATATTTTGTGTTTGCCTATAGATAATGCAAGAATAGAATCACTTCATTACAAAAACACAACTAAAGCGTAAATAAACACATGAAAGGCTATAAGTCACAATGGATGTAGTTATATTATAGTCATGGACTAGGAAACAACATGACAAGATTCCTCAAACAAGACTATTTGGTTTTAACATTTCACACGAGGAATGATTAGAGAACTGATGGGATTTACACCAGTAGTCATCCAGCTAATGCCGATCTCTCAACAAAAACTGACATACGTGGTACATTTGGCTTTTAGGGAGCGGGGCAGACAGCTTTGAAGAATGGTTGGCGCTCTGCAGATCGACGAAAATATTATTTACACTGGCAAGTAAAGTTTTGAAAAAATGTGTGCAACTACTGTAGCATAATGTAAACAAGATAACCAATTTTACTTGCGAGAACTTTCACATATACTCGCTTTTTTTGAGGTTGAGTGGTAGAGAGGGCTAAATAGTCCTAACTCCACCTCTTGAATAAAGGCATATTTCATTTCATTTCATTTTTTAAATACTTGCTACAATTGTATTGCTGGTTGTTGTGGGAATGAATACAGTCTGTTCACACATGGTATATTTATAATTGAATTTTAATGACCAAGACTGCTTTTCAGTTATTGCAATCAATTGTCTGACATTGGGTGTGGCAGCGCTCATGAGATCTCTTGCACCTGTTTAGATTAACAATTTTTTATTGTTGGTCAAGGTTGCAATGAATTTTATCATTGGTTAACACTGAATTCGGAAAAATACTGGGCCCTAAATAATCTAAGAGGAAAGTGGACTTTTTTGGAAGGCAAGAAAACGATACTGAAAACCACTGCTCCTTGCCAGGACCTTTAGGGAGCAGGGCAGGCAGCTTTGAAGAATGGTTGAATCTCTGTCCACTCTGAATTCTTAAGGATGTCCTAACACGATCGCAGTTTCAAGAAGAGAGAGCAAGCAAAACCTAAACTTTGTAAGCAACAAGTACAGACAAGTAATACCTACAGCTGCAACTAGCAAGGAGGTTAGAAACCTAGCAATAGCGGACGACAAGCCCAGCTGTAGCTGAGAATAAAAAAGGCTCGATACAGCTAATGGCCTGACCACTGGCCAACAAAATTAAAGAGGCAGATGCCACAAGGTTTGGGTGTGACCGTGATATCAAAATATATTGTCACAGTTTATATAAGCCTCAGCAATTTTCTTCCTCGATACAGGATCATCTTTTACAGATGAAGAAAACAGGATTTTTCCAGACATTTCCCATCGTTCAGTGACACAAAAATTCACTAACACTATGTTTTGAGATCTGCAATCTGATCTCTTCTTCAGGTAAATAAATAATATAACACATAATTATACCCCAGCATGGATCAATTCTGGCTGGTTTATACATTCCAATTGAATCTACCACAGGACACAGCAAAAACCGATACCGATGTATCACAAATCTGGGCAACCTTATGGATGTCTAGGAGCGGCATATCACTAACCGCAAATGTAGAGATTCTGGAGTGCAAGGATAATTCGATAGGTCTAGTCTACTGCGGGAGATGACTGTTGGAGTTAATGAGATTCGTTCCCTAAGTAATGAGACTTCTTACTAGCCTCAACGAGGGCATGCCACCCCCTGTGATTTGACTGGAGAGGCTGGTTCAGAGCTGGCCTCCTCTTCTTCCGGGGGGGGGGGGGGAGATTAGTGCCCACACATGACATTGAGATTAGTGCCCTAATTCTTCCTCATGGATTCCTATAGAAGGCAGTCCCTACCCCCCTAACCTTACCCATCCTTAAAATCCTGTCACTTCGGAAGCAGTGCCTAGGTTCTTATAAGACTAAGTGCAATTTAAAAAACACATAATTACAAACTAGGTTAAAATAAAAAAATCGTATTAGAGCATTGTGACACACTTAAGTCAGAAATCACAACCACCACGTTGTGTGTCAACTTCACCAACTCTAAAACATGCACTTTTACAGATGTCTTTCAGCTTGTCTTGAAAATATTATGAGCCCAGAGGTTAGAAGAATTGTGGTTGGTGATTTTAATATTGATTCGTCGGTTGCTGATATTAAGGTTGACAACTATAAATACATGATGGCTTCCCATAATTAACAAGGTAATTCAAAAAATTTGGTAATTTTGTACACCAGAGTAACCCTTTTAGTGCCAGACAAAAAATCAAAAGTTGGTCTGAGAAATGCCAGTGATTTTTCACATAATACTACTGAAGGATGCCAGACCTATTTCAGCCGTTTTGCAGTGTTTTACTAAAAAAATTGTAAAAATTACAAATATTGAAATATTTTCCTAATTTTTTCATTGTTTTGCAGTAAAATAAATTTCCTTATAAAATCTATTTAAAGCAAATTATATTTCTAAATGTAATTAACTTAAAAAAATTTAAAAAAGTAGACATTTTACTTACAATTTTTATATTTTTCCAGTTTCACACACGAAAAATAGTACTTAAAAAAAATTATTTCACTATAACACATACTATCACTTGAAAGAGGAATTAAAACTGAATACACACATAAAAAGATTTGATTAATATTTCAAAAAACAAAAAAATCATGTTAATTTTTTTAGAAAGTTACATTTTCACTTTTTTGTGTTATTTA
>NW_025779277.1:0-60810 GCF_021130785.1 Homalodisca vitripennis
GCCAGTAATTATGGAACTGTTGAGTACTATGCACTCAATGCAATTATTTTGAGTTAGAGGGTAAAATTTACCGTCAAGATGAGGGGATGGCAATGGGTTCTCCACTGTCTCCTATTTTCGCCAATTTCCATTTTTATGGAGGAATTCGAGCGAAAAGCTTTGGCTTCAGCTCAGTTCAAACCGAAGATTTGGTGGAGGTATGTGGATGATACCTTTGTTATTTTTTTCTCATGGAGACATTGAATTAAATAATTTTTTGAATCACATTAATAGTATTTCTCCTTCCATCCGCCTCACAATGGAAGTGGAAGTCCAAAACAAGCTTCCCTTTTTGGATGTGTGTGTATTAAGAGATAGGGATGTCCTTAAGACAACTGTTTTTCGAAAGATAACACACACAGGAAAATATTTAAATTATCAATCAAACCATCAAAATCTGTCAAAGAAGGAGTAGCCTACTCGTTGTTTGATAGAGCAAAGAGCTTGTGCTCAGATAAAGATAAACTAAAAGAAGAATTTAAGAAAAATTGAATCGGATCTCAGAAGCAATGGATACCCTCAATTAGTAATTAATAAGTGCAAACGAACCAGAAGAATCATTCCTGAGTCAGAAAAACAGAATTGTGATAAATTTGCGTTTATGTCAATCCCTTATGTGCCGGGATTATCGGAGAAAATTAGAAGAGTAGGTAGAAAGTACAACATTAGAACCGCGTTTAAAACACACAACACTCTTAGGACAAAGTCTCGTAAAAACAAAACCAAAAAATGGCACACAGGATTCCAAAAACTGTGTTTACAGTATAAAATGTAGCTGCAATAGGGAATACATAGGCGAGACAAAAAGACCACTAAACGTAAGGATAAAAGAACACAAAGAAAACACGAGAAAGGGTTTCACAGAAAAGTCAAAAATTGCACACCATTGTTGGTCCGAAGACCATCATATGAATTGGGATGAAGCCCACATAATACATCGGGAACCACATTTCTTCAAAAGGAAATTAATTGAGGGCAACATACATTAAATTGGCAGGACCAACCAATCAGTCAACCATCAGTCGAGATTAGGCCGCTTTGGTTGCCAATTCTAAAAAATGAACTAAAGAGAAAACCAAAAGTATCAAACGGATCGGATATTTGTAATAAACCAATGCGGAGTCACAATATGGTTAGTTTTTAAGAAGTTCATCTCGCATGAACCAATAATAACGAAAGGGCCCATTCCTGTTCCCCTTCCCTTGTATTTCCGCCATCTTGTTTTAGCCAGCCGTCACGATTGCCATTGGCTAGTCCCTCTGGTCAGTCGTAGGGTGGTTAGTAGACGAGTGAAGACGTATTGTGACCTGTATTCCGTAGTTTAGTTTTAATGAATTAGTGTTTTGTATAGTTTTGTATTAAGTGCATGTCTTTAGTGTTAGTGAAGTTGACAACAACATGTAGGTTGTGATTCCTGACTTAGGCGTGCCACTACGCTTTAGTAAGATTTGTTTATTTTAACCTAGTTTGTAATTATGTATTAGGTTAGTTCTTTACCTGAAGAAGAGATCAGATTGCAGATCTCGAAACGTAGTGTTACTGTTTTCTTGTTTCACTGAACGATGGCAAATGTCCGGAAAAAATCCTGTTTCCTTCACAATCCTTCCATCGTCAAAAATAACCTTTAAACAAAGTACTTCATTCAGTAAGAAACTAAATTTCTGATTATTTACAAACAGTTAAATTCACATTTATAATACATTATGATAACATTTGCTTCAGTATTTGTTCGGCAAGATGTGTAGAAAACTTAGTAAGACATCACTAAGACTCACAACAACACAAAACGTGAAACACAACAAAGCAAACTGACAGTACCCGACGATCAGCCGCGCGGCGCCTACGATCAGCTGTCTAGGACTCGCTTGTAGTACGACGATAAATATACGTATTTCATTACTAAAACGTGACCCAGGGATCTCAAAACCAACAAATACAAACTTAGACAACCAATGAACATAATCAAAATGTTTTGAATCTAAAAATAAGATGACTGAGCTATAAATAATACAATTAAATAACACGACCCGAGCTATACTCGGGCGCCGGTAGCAGGTCGCTGCCGACGCGGCCCGACCTATATACTCGGACTCAGGGTACAAAAAGTGTTAAATTCAACTACAAAACCTCTCTTACGTCCACCCTTGCGAGTAAGACGGTTGTAAATACTTGGAAATTTATCAGGCAGAACATTGGCGGAAATAACTAAATTCAATCCATGCCAGTACTGTTTATGCCTTAACAAACACTGTTTCCCAGAAGAAAATGATGATTACAAGACCAGAACTTACTGTTGCAGTTAGCTACGTTTTCCTTATAAAATGTTCAATTTATGTTTGGCACCACTCCCTGATCAATAACACCTGGATCACTAATATTACACATACAGGTTTAACCCGTAACAGCCATGTATGCAAATATGGTCATAGTGATATATGTACAGTACATATTTGTTAAAAAAAAAGAAAAAGAAGGAAAAGTGTAAAATTAATTGAGAATGCCAAGAACAAATCAAAAGCGTTAGGCCAGATGGATTTAATGACTTCTTTTTAAACATTGCCAAACATTCAGCTAGTAATAGTATAAAAGTAAATGAAAAAATAGTTATAGTGTTAAACATGATTTAAGTAATAAAACTGTACTTGATAATATTAGTGGAGTTTAGTTTTAAATATGTAACCGAAAGTGATGTTATAGATATAGTAAGGCAATTAGCACCTAAAAAAATGTATAGATCACTTTGGATTGACAAATGCCCTTATGAAAAGAAACAGTATCTTGTTTTTGTTTTCTCTCTCCTTTCCCATTTTTAATTAATAAGTAAGTTTACACTTGGGCATATTTCCTGATGTTTTAAAAACAACAAAAGTACTTCCTATTTATAAAAAAGGAAACAAGGATCAAATTGGAAATTATAGACCTGTTACTATGTTCCGGTTTTATTCAAAAGTGTTCAAAATATTAATTATTGGTAAACAGTTAATGCATTTTCTAGAAATTAAAAGGCCTTACTTTGCAAAGAGCAGTTTGGTTTCTGAAAATGTTTTGCTACAACATACACTATTGTTTTATTGGTTGATAAGATTCTTGATTGCTATGAAAAAAGGACTTTGCTGCAATAACATTCTGTGATCTTAGCAAGGCTTTTGATCGAGTGTCTCATCAAATACTAATACAAAAAATTAGAACATTACAACATTAAAGGTGTGGCTTTAGCCTTATTTTAGCTCTTATTTGTAACATAGGTTTCAGTATGTAGCTTTAGGAAAAGAAGTATCTTGCTGTAAGCCTGTAACCTGTGGAGTGCCACAAGGTTCTGTTTTGGGACCTCTGTTGTTTTTAGTGGCGGTCAACGATTTGAGTGCAAATTTTTCCTGCTAACATTGTTCTTTATGCTGTTGACACCACTATGATTACTAGGAATACAAATTACGCTTTTAGAAGACTGTAAGTTAAACCAGAATGTAATACAGGACTGGCTTTCTGCAAATAACTTAATTTTAAATAAAGATAAGACAGCTAATATGTTATTTAGTCTGTATAGAATCAGCTCCTAATGCGCAAAAGGCAGAACTGATCCCTAAATTTGTAGGCTTAACTTTTGATTCTATGTTAAAACTGGCACCAAAAACATGTAATTACGTTTAAAAGCAAACTCAGTTCAATTATATTTGCAAATAAAATGTTTATGTGGTGAATTAGAACAGGCTTCTCTCATAGAAGCATATTATGGGCTCTTCCATTACCATTTAAGCTATGGATTAAAAGCTTGCAGGCCATCTTCCCAAACAAAAGAAGGTTTTATTATACAAAAGACATATCAGAATCATGGGCAGGAGTAAACAAGTTTCGTAGTTGTAGAGGAGATATTTTCCCACATCTTAAACATTTTAACCTTATTTTCTTTTTTATTCAGTAGGCTTTGGTTTTACCTTAAAACCAATTTGGACCAAGTAAGTCATAGAAAAGATACAACACAAAATATTTTACTAGTATTAATCTGCCTCAAGTTAGACTGGTTAAGATTGACAATAGCCCTATGAGAATAGCTATTAGGTTATACTATTAGGTATAATAAGTTACCATTAGAGATAAGACAACAATAACAAGTATTTAAACATTAACTTAATAATTTACTCTGTAAAAGATGGTTTTTATTTTGTAGAAGCATATATTGACAAGGCTTGGACTACAATATGACTTTTAGTGTTGTTATTCTCTGGTATATAATAATACTTGTGACATGCAAATGTATTTGTATGAAGTATTTTCTGGCAAAATAAAGTTCTTATTCTTACTCACAGAGTGTGATCATCTCATTTGATTATCCGGTCTGATAGGGGATTAATGGTTAAACTAAAGGGCTAAACTGATTAAAATTGAAAAAAAGTGTTATAAATCGTATTAAAAAACATGTTTGCTCCCGGATCAAAATGAACAGACAACACATATTATGATGCACCATTAAACTGTGTATCGATATCACAAATATATGTGATGTTCTGAAACCCAATGTCCTGCATGTATGGCAAAAACCATTGTTTATAAATCCACTCTCAAAGCCAGATGGTGGGTTATTTGTTTATTTTGTTGTACGTTGGTCACATCATATATTACGTAGGTCAAGTCTGTGATATCGTCAGATTTCAGACACTAAACTAAAAAGAAAGGTGAACTGTGGAGCAAACTCAACATTCACATTGAATCAACTCTTCCCACCACAGCTATGTTATGTGTAGGCTACTTGCTACACTTCACCAGCTGAATTTTTAGTATCAGAGGTTACAACAATGAGTTTATTCAGCATATATTTATGAGTTGTTATGTTTGGCACCCAAATATTGTGTCTTCTTATGCCAATTCATTAATAAAATATGTTCAATTTAAACCAAAATATGACATATACACAACATTATTATTCTCAACTATAAACAGTTAAGTATATGCCTATCTCTATATATGTGATGTTACAACTGATAAATAAAATAAAATTTAAAACATCACTATACTTACCATCCATTTGAAAGTATTTCTTTTGCAATTTAAGTACAGTAATTTTAATATAGAAACAGATTTTATAAATTAAAATATATTGTAAATTATACACAATAAAAATCAAACAGGTAAATCAGAAATTTTACCAAAGCGGTCCGAATAAAAAATTACAAAATAATATTACAAGAAATATTTAAATAAATATACCACTGAGTGAAATGAGAAAAATATGAATAATTTATGACTATTATTACAGTTAAATTCTGTAAATTCTCATATTTAGTAATACGTAAGTACAATATAAAGACAAGTCAAACTGTAAATTTTAACCATGATCACATACTTTTAACTTTACCATATATACATATTATTTAAAAAATATCCTTATTTAAAACTTTTAAATAAGCATTAGTATGTTTTGTTTAACTTTACAAATAGCGATAAAACATACATATCTATGTATACTTACTTGCCAACAAGCAACAAAACTATTACTGTTAAGAAAACCTAGGCTCTTGACAAAATAATTTATACCAAGAACTTATAGAAAATAAGATTATCTCACAAGTACCAGGTCACTTAAAATGAAAAAAAGGACAAAAACATTAAAAACATATTAATTTTGAAAGTATCGAAAGAAAACGTGTAATTTATAATAAAAAATGGAATGAAATGTTAAATATTACTATACTCATGTATATATTACTTTTAATACAGCCGTCAAGGAAAATTTATTTAACTTTTATACAGACATAATACTGTATCATATACACTGTGTTCAATTGTAAAACTTCCCACATTTGTTACTAAAGTACCAAAATTTTGGTGAATTTTGAGGCATGTTACTTACTGGGTGGAAGAAAAATCAAAACATTTTCTAAAGGGTGAATCACACCCAAGTCCCTTTTTTTACCCAAACTCAAAATATAAATCCATATGTTTTTGACACTTCTGTTAACATTTTGTTTTAGCGGTGAAAATGTTTTGATATTGGTAATTTGCTTACCTGCACTTGGAAATGTTATTATTCAATCTTTTTAAGAAAATATTGGTAAATTCTTATCTGTACAGGGTGAGTCAGAAATATGGGTAATAATGTTTTAAGACGTGATTGTAGAGCTGAAAATAAGAAAAAAAATGTTATATAAAGGTAGGTCCGGAAACTCTTCATTACTGAGTAATGGCTGGCGAAAGATTCTGCTTTGTTTTCAGTTCATCTGGTGAAATTAAGTGATTCTGAAATGTTTTGTTCTTACCTTTTTCAACTCAAATAAGGTGGATTTATAAGGAAAATCACCTGAAAAATCAAATCAAACCACTCTAGAGGTTGTATTGTGAACAGTTTTTGAGAAAAAGTATGAAATTTGCCAAAAATCTAATAACAAAAATACTGTCTTAAATGTTTGATGTCCAATTACATTGTTAAATGACCAATAAACTAATTGTTTTCCTAATACAGATTGTAGAGAATTTAATTCTGAAAACAACCAAAATAAGCAAAGTTAACTAAATGTGTAAAAAAAGTTATGAAATTGACTACCCACGTATTACACTACACAGCAAACTTTTGCTGTTTTATAATAAGGAATGAGTATCTGATTGGTAACAGCTGATAAAACACAAACATATTTTTAGTTCAAAATTTTATTTTTAAATATAATAAACATATCTACAATCGCTTTAAGTCTCACTGGAAGATTAAAGATGATGCTGCTCAAAATGACCTCCGTTGTTCAAAATGCATGCGTTCAGGACGTCTTCTCGTCGAGTTTCGGATCCGTTCAAAAACTCCAGGTGTCCGCTTAATGGTTTCTATTCCATTAGACATGTTTAATCTGAGTTCTTCAATGGTATCTATTGGGGAAGAGTAAACTAATGTTTTTAAATGTCCCCAAAGGTAAAAGTCCAAAGGATTTAAGTCCAGTGATCTTGCTGGCCATGAACTGGTCCACCTCGGCCTATCCATTGATATGTGAAACTCTAATTTAGGTGTCCACGAACAGCCAGAGAGTAGTGCGCAGGTGCCCCGTCATGTATACACCATAAGTATTGGCGCAAGATGCATCATCAAGCAGGTTAGCTAGCTCGTTTCTTAAAAAGTTCAAGTACAACAAGCGATTAAGCCTGGGAGGAAGCACGAATACGACTAAATGATCTGCTAAAATTCCAGCCCATTTTACATTTACTGAAAACTGATGTTATGGGCGATTAGGTTTGATAGCATAAGGATTTCTGTCTGCCACAAGTGTGGTTGTTATGGAAGTTAATGATAGCTGTTCTTGTGAAGTGAGCCTCATCGGTAAACAAAACTGTATTTAAAATGTTTGGATCAGCACATTTTCCCAGAAGTCATCGACAAAAAGCAACACGGTGAGAGCATAGTCTTGTGGCAAAAGAGTTGGACATGCTGGAAGTGGTATGGATGTAACTGGTACTTGTGTAATATTATCAGAATACTAGATTGGCTGACATTGACAATTCTCTAGTGCTCTTTTCAGGATAATCAGATATTTCATTAAGAACAAACTCTTCTAATTCAACAGTCCTACATGATCGGGATTCCTGCATTACTATGCTCCAAAGACTTCAAAGAACCTATTTCAGATAAGCGTTGATGAATAGTTGCAAAAAATCTTGCGCTTGGACACCTGCGGTTAGGAAAGTTCTCTTGATACAGACGTCTTGCTGCAGTATTATTGCAGCGTCCCAAACCATACATTAATGCATGTCTACTGATTCAGAGTTTGAATACACATGAATATTACCTTCCATTTTTAATAAATGAAACACTAAACACAAAATCACTAGTAAAATGAATGAAAATAACTGGTTAAAATACTTAACACAAACACACAGTATCTTTACAGTTTGTTGTTTTGTTCAACAATGAGGTGACATATGTCATCTAATAATAAATGCCCCAGCTGTTATTTTATTTAAAAAAGTTTAAACAGCTGTTGTTTAAATGATTAATTATTACCAGCTTGTTACATGTTACAAAATCAGATACTCATTCCTTATTATAAAACAGCAAAAGTTTGCTGTGTAGTCAATACGTGAGGAGTCGATTTCATATCCTATTTACACATTTAGTTAACTTTGCTATAGTTGTTTTCAGAATTAAATTTCTCTACGATCTGTATTAGGAAAAAACAATGTGTTTATTGGTCATTTAACAATCTAATTGGACATCAAACATTTAAGACAGTATTTTTTGTTATTAGATTTTTGGCAAAAATTTCATACTTTTTCTCAAAAACTGTTCACACTACAACCTCTAGAGTGGTTTGATTTGATTTTTCAGGTGATTTTCCTTATAAATCCACCTTATTTGAGTAAAAAGGTAAGAACAAAACATTTCAGAATCACTTAATTTCACCAAGTGAACTGAAAACCAAGCAGAATCTTTCACAGCCATTACTCAGTAATGGAGCGTTTCCGCACCTACCTTTTATATAAAACATTTTTTTCTTATTTTTAGCCTACAATCACGTCTTAAAATATTTTACCATATTTCTGACTCACCCTGTATACTGTGTTCAATTGTAAACTTTCCCACATTTGTTACTAAAGTACCAAATTTTGGTGAATTTTGAGGCATGTTACTTACTGGTGGAAGAAAAATCAAAACATTTTCTAAAGGGTGAATCACACCCAAGTCCCTTTTTACCCAAACTCAAAATATAAATCCATATGTTGTTGACACACTTCTAATAAAACAAAATTAACATTTTGTTTTAGGTGAAAATGTTTTGAAATTGGTCATTTGCTTACTGCACTTGAAAATGTTATTTATCCAATCTTTTTAAGAAAATATTGTAAATTTCTTATCTGTACAGGGTGAATCAGAAATATGGTAAAATATTTTAAGACGTGATTGTAGAGCTAAAAATAAGAAAAAAATTTTATATAAAGGTAGGTTTGGAAACACTTCATTAGGGAGTAATGGCTGGTGAAAGATGTTGCTTTGTTTTCAGTTCATCTGGTGTAAACAAATTGTTTTTCCTAATAGAAATCCTTAGAAATGTTTAATCCGAGTTCTTCAATGGTATCTATTGGGGAAGAGTAAACTAATGTTTTTAAATGTCCCCAAAGGTAAAAGTCCAAAGGACTTGCTTATTATGGTTGTTTTCAGAATTAAATTCTCTACAATTTGTGTTAGGAAAAACAATTTGTTTATTGGTAATTTAACAATGTTATTGGACTTCAAACATTTAAGACGGTATTTTGTTATTTGATTTTTGACAAATTTCATATTTTTTTTTCTCAAAAACTGTTCACACTACAAACTCTACAGTTGTTTTATTTGGTTTTCAGGTGATTTTCCTTATAATTCCACCTTATTTGAGTTGAAAAGTAAGAACAAAACATTTCAGAATCACTTAATTTCACGAGATGAACTGAAAACAAAGCAAAATCTTTCGCCAGCCATTACTCAGTAATGAAGCGTTTCTGGACCTACCTTTATATAACATTTTTTTCTTATTTTTAGCTCTACAATCATGCCTTAAAATATTTTACCATATTTCTGACTCACCCTGTAGAACACTAAAATAATACAACTTTTTTATCACTAATTAAATAAAAGACCACTGCAACCACTAATTGAAAGGTTTAAAATAATGTTGAGTACATAAAAAGGATTTAAATTGATACTAAATTGAGTTTATTTGAACTTTAGACATATTGTTGTAAATTATCTTTTTTGTAAGCTATAAATAATAGAATTGTGAAAAAAGAAAATGAAGTCAAACTACATAAATATAACTGATTACTTACTTTCAAAAAATTATTATGGCACATTACAGGTAACGCTACCAATAGAATCAAAATATCTTATCAGGATAAATATCTTAATTATTGTTTTAAAATTGCAACAGACTGCATCTTAGATCAAAAGATGACTTAGAACCAAAAGTCATCTCATTTATTATTTGAAAATTATGTTTAATATGTAAAATCAAAAATGATGATTACTACCAATATTTAAATTAATATAAAATTGGAAAAAAATTAATTATGTAACAAATTGATAAAATTGTTAGGGTACTTCCATTTAATTCTCCTATATTGACTAACTCACCTCCTCCCTCATTCAACTTACCTTGTATCAGCGGAGCCTTAAATAATAATAATTTGTTTTTTTACGACCAAACAAAATCAACTGCCTAGGCTCTAACTTATGAGACAATTTAAAAGTAACTACTTTGACCTGGTACTTGTCAATCTTATAAATAATATCAGTGAAAGATTTAGTCGGATAAACGGAAAGGTTAACCAGTCTAGAAGAAGGTCTGCAGCCAACAATTTACCAATGGTGAAGTGCTTGGTCTGCCGCACCACCCACGGGCCATCTTCCCATTCACTGCCGCGAGTACTGATCTGAACCAACCAATGTATTAATACCTCAACTTCAACCCTTCTGATGCATAGCCAGACACTTACACTAATACAGGAGATCTACACCAGTCTCTCAATGTGGTCATGGAAACTGCAACTTCTACACCAAATGACCAATGTACATTGAAACCTCTTGTAATAGTTTGGATAGCAAAGTTCACAACAGTTGCTTGGCATAAAATGTAAATGTCGTGTTGCTTTATACCCTATTTATTCATTCTTCAAAAGACTACATCTCAACTGAATTCTGTCAACTATATTTTGCTTCAGATCATTTAAAATTATGTAGCTACTCATCTCTAGTGAAAAAGTAAAGGCATTTTTTTTTTTTACTTTTTGATATTTATTACAAGATTTAGTTGGATGATCCTTTCAAAATGAATTCATCTTAATATCTTGTATGTTACAGTAACTCTTTCGAAGTTAAACAATCTGAAAAAAAATATTAGAAGCACAGATTGAAAATTGAGGATTACAAAGACACTTTGGTTGTATTGGTGTGCACATTGTATGCTTGTGTGGGAGAATGGAAGAGTGCAAAAAAACAGCTGAGAGCTCTTTTTTTGCATATTCTACCAATGTTACTTCTATCCATGACCGCGATTCTTCTACACCATAGCATACCCAGAGAAAGATACAAAAATTCAGGAGAATATATTGACTTGTGGTTTCATTTAAATATAGTAAAAACGAATTTGTAAATTCTGTATTTTTGAAATTTTGTTAGTACTTTTTAGGTTAATCAAGTTTTCTGTGTGTGCAATATCATCCAATTTTGCTGACCCAATACCATTGCTGTATATAAATATAGCACAGGCCATTCAATCTCAACACACCAGGTTTTCATGGCGATGTACTGCAACAATTGTTATTATAAGAAGGATGATGTTATCTACAACTCATAAAGTGTTTCACCATTTTAGATATTCTTGGATTGTGGTCTCAGCTGTATCGTTCTCTAGAGTGGTATTTCTGCACTCATTCTCAGACAGTATGTTTTGCAAGAGCTCTCAATATCTCTCTTACGATAGATGGAATCCCTTGAGTGTACGGGCCTTCAAGATATTTTCATCACAGAGCATAAAAACCAATCCAATATTAACCCTCTACGCACTTTGAAAATTTTTATCAATGAGACAAAATGTTTTAACTTGCTTACATTACTTATAAGCGAAAAACGTCATGTTCAAAGTGAGCGATTAGCTGATATTTGCAAAATTATTCAACACTTGAACTCTAAAAGTTATATCTTTACGTTTTTAGTAAAATGCTACCACTTGAGTATTACTAGATGTATATTGTGCTTCTTTCTCACTAAGGCATGATTAAATAAAAACATCTTATTAGAAAGATAAGCACCACAAGCATCGCACTGACACAAAACATGAATAGTTCTCTTCCTCCAATAGGACGCCAGAGGATTTTCTTTTTTTATACAGGCCAGATGCAAACCCACATGAACCATCAGCTATAAAAGGATATTAACTGGCTACTAATCCCTGGGTTTGGTCCAATAAGGACTGTTGATTGGCTCATTGAAATCTTTAGTTTTCCATCTTAAAATATTTGCTCAGAAGTTCACTTGCCACACAACTGACAGCAGAGTATATTAAGCGGGCGAGAGGTCTCAAGAGCTTAATTCACCTTTTGATAACTTTTATATAATTTGATTTCATATTAAATTTGACACTAAATTGTTGAATGTAGTATCAATACTGGTACACTTCAAGAACCCAAGCAACTGTTATGAACATGTTAGTTACTACCCAAGAAGCATTCAACTTTGTTGAAACTAAATCTCAGTTGAGCCAGAAATTAATAAGCTAGCACAGCAATAATTTGAAACACCTCCACTAAATGAGAACTCAGTTTTAACTTACAAACAAATTACAATATAATTAAGCACCATCTAATGATGATTGCAAATAAAATTATTCCAGTACATGAATAGGCGTCAAAGCAACACTAAAAACATTTTGCTATAAAGGATGAGTGAACTTTTCAAAACCAACCTAATTCTGAGTTGTAAACCATTTATCATGCAGTTTTTAAGCACAAAAAAATTGGGAAAAAGCAACACTGTCCAAATGCTATTGTGTTTTATATATCTACTGTATTAAAACATAATACACTTGTCAAACACCCTAGGAACACGAATATATTTAACAATCAGTTCATGCTTAAGTTTTATAGACACTCACTTGAAATGCTGATATGTTTCTGAATCCTCATACTCAAGTCCAACGTCCGTATCATACTCATCATGGTTTAGTGTCTGCAGCCCGAAGTGATCATAGAAAATTGGGGACCAGCAGTGTTCGACTGATGCCTGGTCGAGTATGGTTCCTTAAAAAAAGTTATAAATAATTTGTATTATAAAAACTAAAAGAGCTAATTTGGCTCAAGATCATTTTAACACATGTTCTAAAGAAATAAAATATGTTTTTTTTTAAACATATTTCTAATTTGGTTTTGTCTTCTGTAAACATTTAGAAGGGTATAAAATGTAATAGTATGTCATAAGTGGTCTAACTTCGGTGGTAAGAATAATCATTGAAAAAAATAAATGCCAACAACCCACTAATTCTTGAAATTGGACAAGTCACTTCACCTATCAGAAGAATCTGACATGAGTTATTTGTTAGTTTTTAACATTCACGGTAGCTAGTGCAGTAGGGCATTTAGGTTAAGGAGACTTGTTTTCTGCTAAACTCCATATGGCGTAAAAACATCAGTTTCGTTTTATTTCCGCCCTTACCTAGAAAATGAGTTGAAATCTTCCGCTAGCTGTACCTCGCTAACAAAGGGTTTTCAGACATATGTTTATACAAACTTTTTTTCATTGTTTTGATGAGAGGAAACCACCAGAGAAGTTTGTTGGGTTACTTGTGGGACACCCTATATATATGTTATGCTATTGATAGTGTTTCAAAAAAAAATGCCAGGATTTTTAATGGCCGTTACTTAAAAACTATTCAAGATAAATAACAATTTAAACATAAAATTGAAGAGAAAAGAACTAATTTAGTTTTCATACCATTAATGGGTTGCTCTACGAGTAAGCTCCAGTGGTATTTGATTTATCACCAAGTGTTATGTAGCATGTATGCTGTCATAGTTCAAAACGTTTATGAAAAATCGTCCACGCAGATATGCCAAATCATGAATAACTACAGCATAAGCAATGTTCTTTACGTTTAACTCCTAAAAAAAAAGTCCAAAGGAATTCGGACTATCCCTGGGAAAACCATTTGGGAACCTATTGTTGTGTGTTGCCGTGCTCTTTCCTGAAGGTAATGAGGCAGACGCCGTATTGCATAAAGATTACTCGGTCACTAGTATTTTTTGAGCTTCTGATACAACATTGAAGGATTTCTTTGATTTTATTATCATTAGTTTTTGGCCAACCAGACGAATGTCTTTTTAACACACTTCCTGTGTCTTGAAACTGGTTGAACCAGTGACGAATGCTTTATCATCTGGTGAATTTGGATCTCGATATGTAACTCAAAACTGACGCTGCACACTAACAACCAATTTCAATCCTGCGTACCACAGAACACACTGTGGCTACTGTTGTACCATAAACATTGTGCACTCACAATTGGCGCCAGGTGTGTCAGTCACAATAGCACACTGCCACCATGCAGCTGTTCTGCACATGCCAAGGTCAATGTTTCCTACCACGTTACATGGAAAACAAAACTCAGTTACTTCAACTTCAATTTGAGGTTTAAATTATTTTTGTTACTATGATTAGTTTTTAAGTAATGGCCATTAAAAATCCCAGCATTCTTTTGGTTTTTATTATCACTATGAAATCAATTTATGGTAAAAACATTACTGCTCTAAAACACCATCAGATGACATGCCAAAATGCCAATAGTACTGCCAAAAGTTAACAAAATAATAATAACATTAAAAGAAAAAAGAAGTAATTTTCAGTGTTCACTTCATATTTCATAAATCACAGATAACACCAACTCAAAGTGACAAGGATTCATTGTGGTGCACTATACCGTAAGAATACTATAATAATAGTAGAATAATGCAAGTGACAAATCAAGCATACCTGGAACAATTATCCCGGAAGCGACATGCACCGGTCTTGGAGAAGAACGGACAATCAGGATGCCCAGGCTGAGTCTGGGTGGACACGTTGACCTCATCAGGCAAATCGGCTCGACCGTCAATGAATGCATCTATCTGAGCAAGTAACTCTGCCTGCAAAAAATTATCAAATTGTTTAATCATCATCTCTATAACAGTATGTAAACTATAAAAACCTTTATTTATAACGAATTACTTACTCTTGAACTGAAAGTAATTCATTTGTATGTGGAAGGATAAGTGACAAATTTGATAAAATAATCAATATAACAATATAGGTACTATACTGTATTTCTACATCGTTATTATGTGGCAGGTGACAAGCAAAAAATTTAGTTTTGTACTAAATGCACATTGAATTCTAAAGTTACTATTCTGGAGTTTACAAAACTTATTCACTAAAAACAAATTAGCCCTTCTTGTGACAAAGAGAGAGTGTTACCAATTAGGTTCCTTACATACAGTTTAGCAAATGACCACCATGTTACAGGACAGAATAAAAGACACTCCTTTTATACAGGGTGTCCAAAAAGTCCCGGGTCGGTTAAATATTTTTCAAAATATTTAAAATAGAGCTACAAAACCTTACACAAAGTTACTGGACATAAAAATCTATTTTATCACATATTCAGTGATCCGATATTTCCTCAGGGGGGCGGCCCGCTAGGAGTCAGAAGAAAATCTTAAATGTAAGCATAGGTTGATATGCATATCAAATTAAAGGTCTATATTAGTAGAGTACAGAGCCGCAAACTCGACCTCAAGCGGATACCCGAGTCAAAAATGACAGTCGTTCAAAGATGGCTAGAGTTTGCAACTTAGGTTAATCAAAATACACTGATGAGCTTTTTGAACTTTACTAACCCAAAACTGTTTACAATTGAATCAGTCATTCAAATGACCCTCAAACACCTCAAGAAACACCTCATGTCCATTTTTTAATGTTAGTAAAGTTACAGTCAAAAAGCTCATCAGTGTATTTTGTTACATCACAGTTCCAAACGTTTCTGAAAATCGTCCACGCAGATATGCCCAAATCACTACGACCTGTTATTTATTATTATAATGTATTGCCATTTATTGTAATAAATGTAATAATAGCAACTAATCTCTCAATTGTCTATATGTGCAAATTAGCAGTTACTTATACAGCAATTGTGTGAAAGAAGGCTGTGACTCTCTTGTTGTAGAATACTCCTTTAATAATCACATTCACTATTTATGGGACAAGGAATTTTTGTATTTTTAGCCTACCTGTTTTCTTTTCTTCTCATCCTCCATTTTTTTTTTCCTGACTTCTTCGGCTTCTTGTAATTTCCTTTGTTCCCTTTCCCACTCTTCTTTTATCATAATCTGTAAACAGTTATGAAAAGCATTAATGAAATAACACACTTTTAGTACCAAAATAGAATTTTTACACAAAGAGGTACAATCTAAAAGTCCTGATTAACTTTACTCAACATTCAAAAGATAGTAGGCCTATTGTAACCAATCGAATTGTGAGTACAGCTTAACTTATCCAAAGCTTGTGAATGGTAAGTTTAGCTCAAGTTTACCTTCCTCTACATGCAGCGTCTGGAATCTGACCCTGTTACATAATAGACTCCCGGAATCTGGAGTTATGTTCATCTGTTAAAAGATGTATGGAAATTGTAAATAATTAATTGTTCTACTATTTTATTTTAGTTAAATAATACATTGATTTGCAAATAAATATAAAATAAAATGACAGATAAATATTATAATTTAAAGACTCAACAATATTAGTACAAGCTGTAGTGTAAATCAACCATTTACCTCTCTTTTGAACTTCTCTGCCTTGGCCTGAGCTAGTCGACTTTGTTGTTCTCTCCAGCGCAGCAAAGCTGCTTCCTCTTCTGTTTCCCATCGCTTTTGACGTTCCATTGCTAGCCGTCTCTCTTCAGCTGCGTTAAACTCTTCTAAAAGAGCTTGTTCTTCCAACCACGCCTTGTACGTAGGAGACCGCTCTCTCTTCTCTTGTTCTAAAATGTAATATAAAAAAACTATTAGAAAATTACTAAAAAAATGTTTTATTAAACTAATCAACTCAATTAAAAAAGAATAAACGGATTCTGATTAACTAGTATTCCTAAAATAATGACCTGAACATTGAAATGTTTATTTTTGAATTTTGAAGACTTTAAATAAACACTAACACAAACTTTCTATAACTTATTGCAATTAAAACCCCGTTTAAGGCTACTCAGTGCATTCAGAGAAATTTAAGTTTTGCATTATAATAAAGTCAATGTTATTTAGACATATTTATAACATTAAAAATGTAAAACAATACATATCACAATAGCAGATCGGCTTAGTAAAAGCACAAATTGTATTCTGATTATTTCACAATGAACAGCTTTGTATACGAACATGTACTAGAAATCTCATATAAGAATACAAAAATTGCAATAAACTGAACTCAATTAGGAATGATATGAAAGTATTAGGGAAAGACTGTATTACTCTAAAACTTGCCACGTATTTTCCTGTACTGGCAGACGTATTTTGGCTGATTTTCAAAGGTGTTTTCAAACAGCTTTGTAACATGCTGTTTACTCAGAGTCATACAAAATTTGTCAGCATGAAATACAAAATTTGCTTATGTTATAAAAGAACAGAAAACTCCTTCACACAGAGAAAAACAAAGAATAACTAAACGTAATTAGAAAATTGTGTTGTAAAAATGCAACTTTTGAGTCATGGTGACAACATTAACTAAATTAATTTAACATTAAACATTATTTTTAACATAAATAAAAGCATCCAAAAGATGGTGAAATATAAAATAAAAGTTGCTTTTTATTGTACCTTATACTTTACTCATTGAAGTAAACTTTATAAAAAAAAAAGTATCATTTTTAGGAAAACTATTATTGGTGATAAATATAATGTTATCTTTTAGTCGAGAATGTTAACTTTTAGCTTTTGATTGATATTGTGATGTTCGTGGCCGGTGGTGATAATACTGGGTAATAAAATTACACCAATTCAGGAAAACTATTGTACTACATCTTGGTCGGGAGGACGCGGGTTTCATGGACCGTGGGTAAAACTGGACTGGGCAGAACACTCGCTGCTGGAACGGTAAGGAACGTTGGCGGGGAGAAGTGGCGTGACCTCAGTAGCCAATAGGATTTATTCAAACAGTATGGTCTCATATTACGTCACATACATATAACCGCCAACGGCCAGATCGATAATCAACATTCCTATCTTTACAAATATATTTTAGATAGCTGACTATTTATATTAGATTCAGATATGTACACCACATTTCCTCCCTTCCAAAGTTGAAAAACACTGCAAATAACACACTACATAATTTAACAAAAAAAAACATTGTTGAAATTCAATTAACACATTAATACAGTAACATCAATAAATTTTCCTTAAACTACAATTAAGCAAAATGGTATGAACGCTTTGGTTATCACAACTAAGACAAATAAAACAACATAATGAAACAAACTAAAATAGAACAAAACAATATAATTTACAAGTTCAGCCTATCCACGGGATTTCTAATCCGCACAGGATAGCGTCTATCATTGTTGTTGTTTGGGAACAGCTGGCGCGGCATGACAGCTGCCGTCGCAGCCGGTGACGTGTTGCCACGATCAGCTGTTTGTTTACCGTTAGAACGGCACGACATTGAGAGGGGAGGGGAGCGAGCCACACGGCCGCTCGGCGGAGAGTGGGGACTCACCGCTATTGGCTCTCGCCCCCACCACCGGTGTCATGACCGGGGAGGAAGAGGAACTGTCATCGAAAGCGTCAGCTGATTCTACCTGTTTGTTTACATCAGCTGGCTCTCCCTGCACGGCTACAATCTGATCAATATGCCGTCTGAACACAATGCCAGACGTCAATTCAACTTCGTATATAACATTGCTGATCTGCTTAATTACCGTAGCACTAACCCATTTGTCACGGGTGCGATAGTCCCTAACAATTACATTTTGACCAGGATAAAATAGTCTAACTTTAGTTCCAGAGAAATACTCCTTTTGCTTGTCTTGTCTTTTACTTACTGTCATTGACAGGTTAGGCCTTAATAAATCTAACCTAGTTCTTAATTGCCTATTAAACATCAACTTTGCTGGGGTCTCATTGGTGGTAGCATGAACAGCATTTCGATAATCAAACAATATTCTACTTAAAGCTATATTTACATCTTTCTTATCACGTTAAAGCACATTTGATCTTATTCTTAGCATATTTGACAGAGTTCTCTGCCAAACCGTTACTCATGGGATGGTATGGAGGACTCAAAGTATGTCTGATACCATCGTTTGACATAAAATTATGAAATTCGAATGAGGAAAAAGGTGGACCATTGTCACTGTGGACAGTCTCTGGCAGTCCAAACCTACTGAACAAATCTCTTAAATGATTTATGGCTACATTGGCTGAAGTGGAAGCTACAGGAAACACTTCCAGCCACTTGCTGTGCGCATCAACAATTAGTAGATACATTTTTCCATTAATCGGACCTAAATAATCCATGTGAAGCCTTTGCCATGGACTTGAGGGATAATGCCACGTATGCAGCTGACACTTGCTAGGGTTATTTCTCTCCATTAAACAGGAAGAACAATTGTTTGCCAGGGACACAATTTGATCATCAATATTAGGCCACCAAACATAACTACGAGCTATCGATTTCATTTTGACTATACCCATGTGGGATGAGTGAAGCTCGTCCAGCACATATTTTCTCATTTTGCTAGGCACTACTACTTTGTAACCCCAAACCAATATATTATTTACTATAGACAACTCTTCCCTCCTTGCAAAATATGGCAACAACTCCTTGTCATCCCCAGGGATGCTATTGGGCCACCCGTGCCTTACATAACCAATAACTTTGCATAAAATTGGATCTTTTAGCGTTTCTGTTTGTACATTTTCAAAAGTTAAAGGCACAGAGCTTTCCAAAAGACAATGCAAATAACTGCCCTTCCAGTGGTCATCGTCGCTCACTTCCGGCTCTTTCATTGTCAGTGGTAGCCTGCTGAATGCGTCGGCATTACCGTGATCAGCTGATTTTATATATTCTATATTGAACTTGTACCCTGACAAAAATAAACTATAGCGCTGCAATCTGCTAGCGCTAAACACTGACAAACCCTTATGAGGACCAAATATTGATAGAAGCGGTTTGTGGTCCGTACATAAAGTAAATTCCCTACCATACAGATATTGGTTAAATTTCTTCACGCCCCAGACAATTGCTAGAGCCTCTCGATCGATCTGGGAGTAGTTCTTTTCAGCATTAGTTAGCGTTCTAGACTGGTATGCTAATGGTTTTTCAATACCCTCTGGTGTGACAACACTCAGGACCGCACCTAGTCCAAAAGAACTCGCGTCTACCGCCAGCTTCAACGGAAGTTTGCCGTCATAGTGCGCTAAGATAGTCTCACTACTTAGCAGTTCTTTTACTCTATCAAATGCCTGAAAACATTGCCTG
This sequence comes from Homalodisca vitripennis, assembly GCF_021130785.1. Classification (NCBI taxonomy): domain Eukaryota; kingdom Metazoa; phylum Arthropoda; class Insecta; order Hemiptera; family Cicadellidae; genus Homalodisca; species Homalodisca vitripennis. The sequence goes on from NW_025779277.1 coordinate 20,039, forward strand.
TTGAAATCAAATGGAACGTCTTTCTTTAATAAATTGTACAATGGGCTTAAAATGCTTGATAAATTTGGAAGAAATTTAGAATAATAGTTAATTAGCCCAATTAGCGATTTAATTTCTGTGACATTCTTTGGGATAGGTGCGTTCTTGATTGCTTCTACTTTCTTGGGATCGGTGTGCAAACCGTGTTTGTCAATGACAAACCCCAAATACTCTACTTGGTTAGCAAAGAAAGTACATTTACTCTTTTTGACAGTTAAGCCTTTCTCATTCAACCTCTTACACACTTCTCTTAACTTCTCATAATGAGCCTTATCATTTTCAGCGGTTATTAGAATATCATCTAAAAATACTGCAATTTGATCTATACCCTGGAGGGTCTGCTCTATTTTCTTTTGAAAAATAGCACTTGCTGACGTTATGCCAAAAGGAACACGGGAATAACAAAATAAACCTTTGTGTGTACTTATGGTACACAGTTTCTGAGACTCTGGATCTAACTCTAATTGGGTATATGCTTGACACAAATCGATCTTACTAAACTTCTCGCCCTTTTGCAGGTTTGCGAACAACTCATCTATTCTTGGTAACGGAAATTTTTCTACTTCTAAACAAGGGTTCAAGGTTACTTTAAAATCACCGAAAATCCTGACTGAACCACATTTCTTTAATACAGGAACTATGGGCGTTACCCCAATCTGAGCTACTTACAGGTATTAATACTTTCTCATCTACTAGCCTAGCTAGTTCGTTTTCAACCTTGGCTTTCAGGGAAAAAGGTATTGGCCTAGGTTTGAAAATATTTAGGAACCGTGTTTTCTTTTACTGTTAACTTTACAGGCTCGCCTTTAAAAACAACCTATCTCGTCACTGAATACCTTAGGAAATTCTTTGAACAACTTGTTCTTAAGTTCAAGACAACTATCGGCATTGGTTTTACTTATCTCAAATAACCTGTTATTATTTTTAAACGAAATTTCAACCCCTAGAGCACTTAACCATTCCCTACCTATAAGTGGATGAGCACCGGACTTGATGACATACAAGTCCATTACTTTGTTTACTTTGTTATAATTAACTTCAACTTTGATCTTGCCTACAGGTGTGATAGGTTGATCGGTATAAGAGCTGAGTGTCAACTTACTAGGTTCTAATTTACACATCTGGAAATGAGAATTGTAATATTCCTCACTGCAAACACTCACAGAAGCCCCTGTATCAACCTCAAACGTTAAGCTTTTACCATTAACAATTAAATCAAGCTGAATTGGGTCTACCTTGACCCTGTCAGTCACCTTTTCATTCATTCTAAATAAATTGGCTACATCCTCCACAAATTGCTCAGTGTCCCCTGACACCTGATTACTGTCATCAACACCTTCTAGGTAGTTATGTTTGCGATAATTTTTGGAATTCCCAGTGCTTTTACTATCTCTAAAATTAGTCTTATCTCTATTTACATTTGTACCTTGCCGACCAGCTAACTTAGAACGACACACTTTTGCTATGTGGTTTTGTTTACCACAGAAATGACACTTCACACCTAATAACCTGCACTGTGAACGGAAATGCCCTGTGAGGCCACAACATAAACATTGCGCACTGCCACTGCCACCTGGCGGAGATCGCCGCTGCCATCCAGAAGGCCCTGGTGACGTGCCGCCGCTGACCTTGGCTGTTCCCCCTGCTCCCTTCCAGGCCGCTCCAGCGTTGTCGCTCCGTGCTGTCTGGGAATGCGTCTGGGAATGCGGTGCGCCATTTCCGAATCTCCCCCTCCTGGCCACCACGCTGCTCAACTGATGGATCCGCTCGGGTCTTCCGACTGATAGAGCTGCCGCCGATTTTTTCTGCTTGCTCCATTGAAAGCACTATTTTGGTCGCTTGCTCGAACGTTAACGAGGCTTCCGATAAAAGTTTTTGTTTGGCACTTTCACTTCTGATGCCACTCACCAGTCTGTCTCTCAAGTAATCATTTAGCGACGCGCCAAAGTCACAATGGGTTGTCATTTTTTTCAAATTTGCAATATACTCGGCAAACCGACTCGCCTTCCAACTGTACTCGCTTACTAAAACGATATCGCTCCGCGATGAAGCTAGGTGTAGGGAATAAATGTTTTTGCACAAGTTGCACCAGTTCATTAAATGTCTTTTCCGACGGTTTATTAGGAGTGCACAGGTCTCTCAACAAACTATACGTTTTTACTCCTATCACAGTTAAAAGCGTACTGACCTTTTTACCCCGCGTCAATGCTATTACAGTCCCACAAACAGCTCAAAACGTTCGATGTATGACGCCCAGGTTTCAACTGACCCGTCATATTCCCCGATAACGCCTATTTGCGCCATTATATTAGTTACAGGAAACGGTAGTTCGTCTAATTGTACTTGCCACATCAACTCGTAGCTAAAATAATTTGGTTGCACACTACACTTCCTCCCACACTAATTGGTTTGAAACTAAAGAAAATTCGTACTGTTAATCTTCGTGATGTTCACTCGCCATTTTGTGATGTTCACTCGATCAAAAACTGTCCTCGTGTTGTTCGCGCACGTGGTGTTCACTGTTGATGTCCAGCGGCGATGTACACTCGGAATTTCGCACTAATACTAATTTCCATCCCATCCTCGTCGCCATTTGTGATGTTCGTGGCCGGTGGTGATAATACTGGGTAATAAAATTACACCAATTCAGGAAAACTATTGTACTACATCTTGGTCGGGAGGACGCGGGTTTCATGGACCGTGGGTAAAACTGGACTGGGCAGAACACTCGCTGCTGGAACGGTAAGGAACGTTGGCGGGGAGAAGTGGCGTGACCTCAGTAGCCAATAGGATTTATTCAAACAGTATGGTCTCATATTACGTCACATACATATAACCGCCAACGGCCAGATCGATAATCAACATTCCTATCTTTACAAATATATTTTAGATAGCTGACTATTTATATTAGATTCAGATATGTACACCACAGATATACAACACTTGTTTAATGTTTTTTAAATAGTACTTCAAGCTTTACTGATGCAAAGTGTAAATTTGACTTATTTTCTGTTAATTCTTATTGGAAAATTAACTTACGGTTTTGATTGGCAAAGTTATTATCAGAAATATATAAAGGCCTAAGTATACATTTTCACAAACCTTTTTAAATATCTGACGAGAACTCTATTCTTACCTATTAACAATTGTTGATCTCGTGCAACCGCTAACGTACTCCTAATTCGTTTTCTTCTCAACTTTTTTGCTTCCTTTCGCCAAGCAGCATGCCTGAACAAAATAACATTAAAATTAATTTGTTAATTTTTATTTATATATATATATAATATATAACCCGGCAAGTGAGAGATCCGGGTTCGAGTCCCGGCGGAGCAACTACTTTTTGTGATTCAATGTTTATTGAAATTATATATATAATTGTAATACAATTTAACTTCTATGACTGAACATAAAAGGATAGTATGCGGTATTATGTTTTCCCTTTAATTTAATATGACATCCAATTTATCTTGAAAAATCCCTTGCACATCCCTCTATTAATCCATTATATTTTCAAACAGCTAGGTTGTTCTTGAACTCATGTTCTTGATATAATTCTGCGTATACATAACAGTAAAAAAGTCCTTATGATACAGAAAATATAATTTTGAAAAGGGCAATTCTGAACAATCAGGTTACTTATATGGTTTCAAACTATTGTAATAGGACCACCCACGCAATAAGACATTATTGGTTTTCAATATGAACATACCTCAAAATATGGCCACCCATGTATATGCAGACTTCTGCAAAGTTGTTCAATAATCTGTGTCCCAGCTTACAGAGTCTAAGAATTTAGTTCTAGTTGGGATTTCAATATTTCATGAGTTGACTGGAAGCAATATAGTTGTACAAATCCTGCACCTCATGTTGATTATATGCTTCGTCTCAATGATAGCTTAAACATGGAACAACTCAACTTTAAATCGAATCAATAAGGGTAATATTAGTTTTAATCTTCTCAAATGTATTTTTGGGGATAGAAAACACCTATTTTTCTTGATCACTTTGAATGCACATCACCCTGCATTGGAGTTTGATCCCTCGCTAGATGCACCTCACAAAAAGAAAATTATATAACTAGAAAACTTTTTATGTACTTAAAATCAGAGGATTTTACAAGTATCTACGCAAAGGACATAAACATTGTGTTTTTACAGTTTTGCAACAAAATTCAGTCTACAATTTTGAACATACTCCTTTAAAGTAGGTAGGATATATAAATTTAAATATTGATTTTCAAACAATTTCATTAAGGCGGCCATATTTAAAAAGAAACTACGTAAGTCAGGATAGACTGAGCTAGGAAAATTTCTCCCGGACTAGGAATAGCTGTTGTAGCCTACATTGTCCAGGACAGCACTATGTGGAGTACGTTGCATATTTTCAGGATGTGATACCTACAAAGATATTCTGGAGCTTTCTAGAAATTTTGTACAGAAAAGATGACATTCCCTCTGTTTTTATTCTAGAGTGTGCAATACAAAACTGCTACGTAGATTGTTCACACTGTACTGATCTGTTTTCAATCCTTACTCAAGAGTCTCCATCAGATTTTATCTTTGATGCTATCATAGTGTGCCGTTGTGCCAAGTAACATAATGTTGACTGCCATTAACAAGCTCAATGTTACTAAAAGATACAGTCTCAACAATTCTGTCCCACCTAGTATAATTAAGTTTTGCATAAAAAATCAGGCCAAACCGCTACCATACATAACCTTTGAACGCTTTGCTGAGAAATTAAATTTTCCCAGATATATTAAAAGATGGATATGAGGTGCCTCACATTGACAAGGGAAGGTTCTCAGAGGATGTGAAAAACTACAAAATAGTGAGAATTCTGTCTACTTTTTTCCAAATTGTTTGAGAACGCTCATACTTTTGAAAATAAAACTATAATTATAAATACAATTACTCCATTATCAACAGGGCTTATAATTTGGTAGCGTTACAGGATACTGTAAAGTGGTAAAATTTATCAGAAATGTTAATACCATTTTGATAGTTTCATCTATTTGGGCATGTAGATATCACATTTGTTAGAGTTAAAGACCCAACTGATGATTAAAATAAATAATTAGAAGAGGAGACAACTAGATATAAGTTGCTAGGCACTATACAGTATAAGTGGCCACCACCACAATTGAATCACCGATATTCATGATTATCTAATCTACCGAAACCAAAATGTGGAAATGAAATACGTGGTATTTCAAATTACAATATAGTTCACCTATTTGTATATAAAAAAAATAATTAGGCTATGTGTATTAATAAAATGTAACAAACAAAACATGAAATAGTAATTTGTTCTGCCTTTTCTTGCAGCAAAAGACTATTTGATTTCCACCTATAATTCTTGTTTTATTTCCTCACTTAGACACTTCAGTTTTGAAGGAGCAAGGTCATTTTCTTGTTTAACCATTTAAAACGTTCAATGTTTACATTTGGAAACAATAAGTGCATATTCATCACCAGTGTTCTTGCCAGCCTCTCAGTATGTAAATGAAACAAAAACAGCGTGTAGACTTTAATAAGCGGCCAATACTCGTTATTCGATATTCTATCCAACTTCGATATATGTAAAAATCGTACGCAATAAGAGTTATAATAAATCACTGGAACGAGAAGAATCTCATACATTACAATTTTAAATACACAAATTTTACAATACCATTACAAAACAACAAAACCAACTGTGGCCTAGACTTATGATATCAAAGAAACCTTTCAATATTTATAACTTGCGTTGAAGCTATTTAAACAAATCTCGTCACTTGTGAGAAATATCTTACGTATTTCCTCATATTCACCGCCATTTTCAAAGTCTAAAAATATTAGTTAAATCTTGTTGTTGTTTATTGTTTACATTAAAATTACTCTAACTAATAAGTTGAAATCATATAAGTTAAATAAATTGTAATGCTGAATTATAATTCCGATAAAAACAATGAAACCATTTGATAATAACAATCGAATAACGAGTGTAGGCCGCTTATTAAAGTCTACCCGAATTAACTAATATTTTTAGACTTTGGAAATGGCGACGAATATGAGGAAAATATGTGAGATATTTCTCAAAAGTGCAGAGATTTGTTCAAGTGGCTTCAACATGTGGGTTTGGTACCTGGTAACCCATGGGGAGAATTCTTTCCTTCATTTCATAAAAGCGGTTGCTTATTGATATCAAGCTGGGCAAGTTATAAATATTGTAAGCTTTCTTTAATACTAAGTCTAGGCCATAGTTACTAATATAACGAATTGGGGTAGACTTTAATAAGAGGCCTACACTCGTTATTCTATTCCTATTATTGAATGCTTCAATTGTTTTCATCCGAAGGAATAATTAGATATTACAATTGATTTAACTTTTAGCATATGATTTGAATGTATGTTATAGAAATTTTAATGTAAACAATTAACAGCAAGAAGTAACTAAAATTTTGTAAACTTTGAAAATAGTGATAAATGAGGAAAATATGTGAGATATTTCTTGCAAGTGACTGTTTAAGTAGCTTAAACATCTGGATTTGGCTCCTGGTAACCCATGGAGAGAATTCTTTCCTCCATTTCACTAAAGCGGTTACTCATTTATATCAAGCTGGGCAAGTTGTAATATTGTAAGGTTTCTTTGATATCTAAGTCTAGGCCATAGTTAGTTTTGTAATGTTATTGTTAAATTTATGACTTTAATTGTAATGTACAAGATTCTTTTTGTTACTGGGGGTAGGGTACAAAAAGCGGACCCGGTTTTTTTTATATCGAAGAATGTAACCATCGATACCTAATCATTCGAATCTCAAATCCTAGACTATCGATCAATATAAAGTATCTATAGTTCTCAATAACAATCATATGTTTTAAATTAAATTATGAATCTAACATTTACAGTGATCAAACAAATTATTATAACCAAAATTAAAAAAACTGAAGACGACCATATTTGCTCCTCTCACAGTTACAGTTGTTTCTTTCCCACAAATTTCACATAATGGGTTTTTCCGCACGAGTCCAACATGTTGAAGTCATGAAAAACATGTCTTATCATCTTTCAAAGCAATGTCGTGTAGTTTTTATAACATTGACTGTCATTTTTAATAATCAAATGTTACTTATATAAAATTTAAATATTACATTAAGACTATTATTAGAAAGTGTTTACAAAAACAGCTATTGATATAGATTATTTAATTAATCTGAACCGATTGTATTAAATAATAAATTCTGGGGTAACTGGATTACCGGTGGAAGGAGTAGGCCCAGAAGAATGATAAGGGCTGGACTGTACAAAAGAGGCTGTTGTCAGCGAGGCGCGTATCGCCGTACCTCCCGTCTCAGTTGATCGGAAGTGATTGTAACGAGTAGAGTTTGAAAGTGCTTAGAGTAAATCTTTTTGCTAATCGTCATCGAACCTGCAGGTAAGTGAACCTTTTAACTGGAGTCCAGTCAATATACATTCTTAGTTATTTTGGAATAACTTTGGGGAAAGAAATATTGTAATAATTAAATTTAATGGGAATTTAGGAACTTGTCCTTTTGATCTGTGCAATATAAAACTTGTAGGTGCAGTGAGCACATGTATATAAAATTTTATGTGAAAATACTAAAAGAGTTCTGTGGTTGTTACAGATGCTTTCAGCAATATTTTTTAAATCTCTAGAATTTTTTAAACTGAAGAATTTTTTAATTCTCTAACACTGAAGAATAATTTTTAAAGTAAAGTAAAGATAATTAGTAACAAAATAAAATTGAACTTTTGAAGATAAATTAAAGTGAAGAATTGCCAGATCAGATTAGCGTGTGAAAGTTTTTGAAATTTTGAGAATTGAATAAAAAGCTGTAAGAACTTTGTACATTTTATTGAGTGACGAATATATTACAAGTTTGAATTTAAAAGTCATCAAGAAGTTTTTATTTTAATTTTAATTCCAGTAATTATTTTTAAGAAGAAGTTTTATTTTAGTTTGAACTTTATTTATTTCAGAAGATTTTATTTTATTTTTAAACCTTCACAAAAGTCTTAAATTTCAAAGCTAACCCCTCATGTGCCAGTAAAACGGTACAAATCGTGAAAAAATAATTAATCAGTATCGATTGATTATATCAATGGTTATGATTAAGTAATATTGTTTGCCAATTTTGATATAAAAAACCGGGTCCGCTTATCGTACCCTACCCTTGTTACTGAATTATTTGTAACTCTTATTGTACGTGATTTTTACATATCGAAGTGGGATAGTACATCGAATTGTTCGATAACAGCAATAGAATAACGAGTGCAGGCCGCTTATTAAAGTCTCCCCAAAACAGCTAACATGATTAATTATCAATAGCCTATCTGAAGATCAATGCTTTATTTAGGCCTAATAGTTTTTATATTTCCAATTGATAATCATGATTTGATTGTGGTGGTGGCTGCTTATTATTTTGCCTTCTTCTACAATATCTAACTGATTTATGATAGATTGAACGAAACTTGTAATAATAGGTCAACTAGGTATATTTACTTAAGTACCTAGGTCTATTAAACACCAGCAACTGATAGTTTCAGCAGTCTTGGCATTATGCCTACTAAATTCTATCCATTAAAAAATTGGTTGTATTTAGTGAGAAATTAAATTGATACATTTATATAACTATTCTGAATTGGTGGACCTGAATAGGAGAATAAATAGGCCTACTTACTTTCCCATAATTCATTTGAAGACAGCCAGGCATTTCGTCGAAATTGAATTCACTTGCAATATAAGATATTATAAAATCGGAAAAACTTAAATGTAAAAAAACAATAAGAAAATAAAGAATTAAATCCTCACTTAAACTCCTTTTCTTTAGTCAAGATGATTGACGAAAATGGAGTCTACCGTCTACATTGGCTTTGATCACGGCACAAACACTGACTCAAGCAATTGCAAAGAAGAAAATACGTTTGAGAAACGTCGAAAACTGACTGAAAAATATTCATAGACGACTGAATGTATAAATTAAAAAAAAAATCTACTGCAGTTCCATCTGCTCTGACTTTACAAATAAGCATCAGTCTATGACTTCTAACACTGATTCATGATCAGCTGGTGAGCTTGGCGAATCACCTCTCTTAAGACTCTAACTATAATCGTGTGCAACAATGTTGTAGAAGTAGTTACTGACTTAATTAAATACCTGTAAAATAATGTGATAACACTGTAATACACAGCTGCACCGTGTAATGGGTCAGGGTTCGTCTCGTGACTCGCCTACATTAGTAAGTAACTGTATTTGTTTTCCGTTCTTTCGTATGTAATAAGATACTTTAAAACTCTTTTTAAATAGACATTATCCAAACTATCGTCCTACTAAATGAGTGTTTACAATAATTAAATTGAATACCCATTCCCAGTGCTTAATTTCTAAAATTTTAGGTGTGGGAACTCTTAAAGCGGGAAGCTCAGACCGGTGGGTATGGAATACACCCCAGGAAGGAGGGGGGCCCTCACCCAGGAAAACTTTTGAAAATTATAACTGTAAACCTTTGTTTTTAGGCCACCCAGACATAATAATACATTCATTTTTATAAAATACCAAGTGATATTTTAATGCTGTTTATTTTCTTTATGGTGCTTGATTAGGATGTAAGAAAATAAAAACATGAATTTAAATTATTGAGTTTACTCTCTACTCTACTCTACTCCATTAACACCTTGTTGCCTATAAATTTCCCAGAAATATTTGGTTTGATTTCATTGACTATTTTGTTTGAATCAATGAAGCTCGCCAATATTAATTTTTTAATGAATGGTAAAATAAAAACAAATTGAGCCTTATTCACAGTTTTATTTATACACATTACAGTAGTAATAATAATACATATTAATATGTAAATGGATGTTTGTTAATATAACAGCTTTTTTACAAGTTTGCATATTTTACAAAAAAATTGCATAGGTACCTTATGGGTACAAAACAATATTAATACATTCAAAATAAACCAACTTCTTGGAAAGGAAAAGGAAGCGTTTAATTACACACAAAATAAATGACACACAGAGTGGAGTAACACGGTTTCATTTTTTAAAATTTAGTGTAGTTTTAAAAAGTTAAGGTTGATTATTTTATTTGCTTATTAGTTATTATAACAAATATGTACGGATTTGTAGTATAATATTGTAAGGCAATGCCAAGACTGTTGGTAAACTTAGTTTTAGTTGTTTGTTAATATTTTAAAGTGAAAACTACAAAAGAAACAAAACAACAATACACAAAACTAACTGTAAGTACAAAAAAGAACTCAGAAACTTGAGTTCAGAACACAACTATAAGTTAGGCATAGGCTAGTTATTTTAATGAAAACTTAATGTTCTGAAATTCTAAAAGATATTTAAAAAACAGATTTAGGAAAAAAGTTCCCACAATGCAATGCTGTCTTCATGGTAAGTTTTCTGCCCTCGTTGTTTTGACTTGGTGTCAAGTGCAGAATGGTGTCCCTTCGCCAGTATCTAGCCAAAGGAGGACCTAGGAGCCTGATCCGCAATAAATCGCAAACAGTGCTAATGTAGAGTGAAGATCTAAGAGGAGACATAATTAGATTCATTGCAGAAAAACCCACGTTCACATTCAGCACTAGACACTGCAATACTATTTATGATGGAAATCAGTTTCTTAAACGACGGCGGTTGCTCTAGAATAGTAGGTTTCTTTCCACTTAACATAGGCTTCAGTCCCTGCTTGAAGTGTCTGAAGTCTCTAATTATATCCTGAGAGCTGCTAATCTTAAATCTATCGCAGATTCGCTGGATCTCACATTCTCCGTAGGTGATGGATAAGTCTTTTGGCCAATACATGGGGTGGATCACTTTGATGTCATTCATGATTTTGGTGTAGTGTTCAGCCGCATTTGAAGATGATGATAGCAACCTTGAAGTCAAGTTGTTAGCGAGGCTCCGATAGAACTGTTTTTCTGGAATACTGGGTATCTTGGATCTTACACAAAGTTTAACATCTTGAAACATCAAATCGTCAATAGCAATTTTAGCTTCCACTGAACGTCTACCCATGTTTTCAACTCGGTTTTCAAACACTTTGATTAACAGTGTTACATCACTGTGGGCTTGGATAAGTTGAGGCTTGATTTTTGAAGCTGTAAGGACAAATCCGATAACTCTTCTAGAGCATCGAACATCAATGCCAGGTTGTGTACAAAAGTTGTAGAAGATAATGTACTACAAAGCCCTTTGTAAGTTGAACGTTGCTTCGAGTCCCTTTGTTTGTCTTCAGATGCTTCAATGAAATGATTGTACAAAGCTTTAAAATCTGTCCAAACTGCTTTCACCGCCATTAAGCTGGAGGCTACCCAACGAGTATCTAAAACACGGCCGATTTTCAACATTTGCTCCTCTAGTCCTTTAGCAACTTCTGCCAACTCCTGCTGTTTTTCGGTGAACAACTAAACATGTTTCTAATTTTATCCATGAATATCTTAAAATGATTGATTCCAGCTACTTCTTCTATGGAATCGTGCACGGCAAGCTCTAAACGATGGTTCAAACAATGCCAAATGAACAAGTTGGGGAACGTTTCAGTAAGCTGTATAGCAAGGCCAGATTTCTTGCCTAGTAGCACTGAAGCACCATCACAAGTTAGAGCAATCATATGGTCTTTCATGAATTCAAAGCTTAGACCTAATGCTTGTAACTGATTTAAAAGTTCTTGTAATATACCAGCTGATGTTGTGCTATTTAGCTCAAAAAGTGTTAAGAACACTGTCATAGGGTTTTGCTTTCCCTTTAGAACAGTTCTGATATAAACCACCAAAGCATTTTTGTTTGAAACTGAAGTGGCTTCATCCAAAAGCAGGGAAAATTTAGAGTCTGACTTGATTAGGCCATTTATCAAGTCTGATTTCATTTCATCAGAAATATGATGAATTATATTGGAGCAAGCAACATTTGAATGTAGGATTCGCCCCATATCTAAGCCATTCATTATTTGAAGATCAATTTCAGTTTCAAACTCAAAAAAATGGCCTATTTAGTTTAGCTTGCTTATAAGCCGTACGGAAAATGCGCTCAGTTACAATCTGCTGCTCTTTATGCATAGAAGCAACAGCTTTTTTCATTGTATCTTTCTTAGCTTCAATGAGTATTTTTTCAGCTAAAGAATGAGCTCGAGACCCACGGTGTAAAAATATCTTTTTCCTAAGAGAGGATTGCTGGTCTTTTTTATTGTTTCCATAAGCGGTAACAGTTCCTAAAACCCACTCTTCGCTAATCTTTAGGCCCTTCGTTTTCTCTGCACCTAGAGTACTCACACTACGGCAAACGTTGCAACCTAGTTCTCTGTTCACAATTAACCATGGATTTTTAGCTTTAAATTCAACAATTTGTTCTTCAGACCAACAAACTGGCTGTTCACCCCTATTAACAAAATCATTATTTTCATTACTAACCTTAGCTTCGTCTGCATCAGATCCCAAACCCACCAACCTGGATACTATTTTGACCGACGAGGAAGTCGAAGGGGAATGGTAATCGCACTCTAATAAATTTATTTTAGGTGAAATGATTTAAAAAATTTTAAATCCTTTAATAAATGGTGTAGATTTGATAAAATGCAATGAAATGTTGATAAGACTACATTTATAAATTTTGGTGCAATGAGATTCGATTTGCCAATATCTCTCAAGTACCATTCAAATAATTGTAAGTTAGTAAATTGTAACTGTCAAGAGATCTAAAGAGCTCACAGTATAAGTTATTTAGGTACTATTAGATCAAAGCTTTCTCTGCCCAGCACCCGGCCCACTAAGTTTGTTTTTTTGGACTTTCCCCTTTTGCTACCGCAGAAGAGCTTCAGGCGCGTTGTCGGAACATAGTATTTCTGTAGGCGATGGCTTCTGCAACTCCGCACTAGAAGGGGAAAAATCTTTGGTTGGTCTCCCTTCACTGCGACTCTGTGATAATACCCGACTGATCAAAGACATTTACAATATAGACAAAGTATTCTACGTACGTGTTGCTGTCCGCCTCTTTATAAAACCACCTGGTCCCCATCCATTGCCACCAATGTCAACAGTTCGGACATGGATCAGATAATTGCGGTCGGCCTGACAGATGTGTGCGATGTGGACGATCGCGTTTGTCCCGGTCTTGTGGAACTCCGACTGACGAATTAGGCAATTGTTGCAATTGTGGGGAAGCGCACAATGCTAATTATGGTGGGTGCCGGTCTTATCAGCACAAAAGATCCAGAAATTTTGGCCCAAACCGGTGATATATCGTGACAGCAACTGATTGCCTTATTAAAGCCATGATCATATTGAGCTCATTGGTTCCGCTACGAGGTCTTTCACAGCCAGACTCGATGAATAATCACGTCCAACGAGTCTGCTAGCAGTTGGATGATAACCACCTCGTCAACAGTGACAACAGCTCGGGTGAAGCCTCATCCTTATTGCGTGATGTCCTCGAGACTGTTCGTCGGCGTAACCATCGACAGCCCTGAAACCCGACTAATGGGAGGACCGTTGCCGGGTTTTGTTCTGATGCTTTTTTAGAGGCCGATGATCTCACGACCACATAGCGTGATTCTTAACCTGGAATGTCCCGTCCACTACCGCCTATCCCCTGGGGGTCGCCCTAAGACGAATTGGACTAGTTTCATGATTATCTAGCAGACTGTTCACTTCCCGTTCCTGACATTGCGTCTATTGACGACCTTGACAATTGCATGTCTTCGCTGTAGGCTACTGTTGCTCATTCCAAGTCACCTGGTGGCGCTGTTCCCGATCATATTCGGTGATTACCCGAATTCTTCCAAGAGAAGTGCGGCTGCGCCGTCGGCTCGGGAGGCGGTGGCAACGTTCTAGGATTCCAGCAGACAGAGCTGCGTTTTAACGCCAGTTTGATAAAATTCAAAAAGCTACTACAGGACTATTTTGCAGGACGATGGAAATAGTGTCTTCCAGGATACCCTCGACGCTGTTTACAATTCCCATTGACAATGACGTCTGGCGAGAATCCTGCAGCCCGAGAAGCCGGTAAACCACCCATTTTGTTGGTAAACAAATCTGGTTTAGCTGTAGCATTTGAGGACACTAATGTAACAGCAATTTTCGCCGAATCTGGTGTTGAAGACCCAGCCCACAGTGACCACGTTTACCCGTGGCTGGAGGCTTTCGATCAAGAGTTTCTGATGAGCGAACCGATCGGACCTGTATAATGGTGAAGTTCCCGCCTTCCCTCTCGGCTGTGTCCTCAGAAAGCTGCTAGTCCCAATAATGTTGGTTCTACGACCTCAAACTGCTCCCGGAACGGGTGTTGCATTGGGTCACTGCGATCATGGACTTCTGCCTCGCTCTTGGACACTTTCTAACACCATAGAAGCTTGATATGCTCATACTTATTACCAAACCTGGCGAGCAGTGGATCCACCTGAGAACTAAAAGCCGATTTCCCAACTCCCACCAATCTCTAAGGTTTTTGAGCGTTTATACTGACCAGGTTTCCTGAGCACTTCCACCATTAGATACATAATGATCAGTACAGTTTTCGTTGGAACTTTGTCACCCTCCAGCTCGAAAAGAGTTGTTATTACTCTTTTTGACAAATTTAATGACCGCCTGTTCACTACTGAAGTTAGCTAGAATATTATAGTAAGGGTTTGGACAGGGCGCAATTCCCTGCCACGTCAGATCTTCCATATACTTTGCTCTTTCTTGACTGGACGTCATTTCTATACCTCTGTTAGGACGTCCAATCCTTTGTGCGACCAGTGACAAACTGGTGGGCCACAGGGGTTGGTTTTTTGGGCGATCCTCTCTCTGTGGTATATCGATGATATGCTTCTCTCGTCAAAGATCTACACTGCTCTTTATGCAGACGATGCCCTCTTCATGGCACCATGACAAAACCATCCAGTGAAGAGCTTGACCACATTGTAGAAAAATGTGAATGGAAAAATGTGTAGCATTTCACTCATAGCTGCTTTGTAAACGAAGAACAAATGAGTTGTGCTCATAATTGCAGGGGATGGTATCCAAGAAAACCTCCATCATGATGTTCTCTTTAGGCTTTTAAGAAAGTTGGAGGACAGGGTGGGTGAACCGGTTTTTTCATTCCCTCGTCGAGTGACTGATAGTCCTTGATATAACAGTAGTAGTAGCATATAGTTATCAAAAAATGTTTGACTGCCTGATACTTATGTTCTAAACCTTCGATAGTCACAAAGGTGTACTGTGTGTACATATTGTAATCTGGACATTCAGGTTTTATTTTAATATTGAAAAGGGCAATATCTTGTTGAATAAAAAGTGCTAAACGAATTCTGATTTGTACAAGCAGAAAACAGTACAAGCATGAATGCTATGCTGACCTTGATTACAGATAGGAAAAAATATAGTTCAATACACAAAAACAAAGACGTTTATAGTATTGGAAAAATGGCGGCCATCTTCAAAAAATTTGAAAGTGTATTTCCTGAGTGAAACTTAAAATTGAGCAAGTTCCAAATTTAAAGTGTGGTGCTAAGTCGTGTAATTAAAAAGTTAGCTATTGGATCACTTTAAAAAACTCACTCGGTATATTTCTTGTGTGCGTGTGTATGTCACTGAACTCCTCCTAAACGACTGGACCGATTTTTACGAAATTTTGTGTGTGTGTTGAAGGGATTTCGAGAATAAATTAGATTCACAATTTAGTCCACTGGAAAATGTTTTTTAATTAAATTTTAATTTCTAAGTAGTTTATGATTTTGGAAGGTTTTACCTTTGAACCGGCAGACTGCGCTGCGACACGTAATACAAAATTAACTGATACTTAACAGCTGTTAATACTTTCAGCTAAAATTCATCATAGAGGCAGAAAACATTTTTGTTTACATTTAATATTTAGAAAATGATTATTGTAAAGTGCTTGATGATTAAAATAAACTAATCATACCAGAGCGTTGTGACATGCCTAAGTCAGGAATAACAACCACCATGTTTTTGTGTCAACTTCACTATAACTCGAAAACATGCACTTAATAAAAAAAACTAAATACAACACCAATTATTAAAACTGAACTACAGAAACAATAGCCAAGATCCTACAAGTATACACATTGATTGTATGGGACAAATGCGCAATGGCCCCATAATAGGTCACTGGAGGCATTGGACAGAACGTTGAAAGATCTTCGTGACAAACAAAATATTTTTGGTAGGGCCATGATTCTGTTGTCAGGTGATTTTTGTCATTCTTCCAGTTATTCCCAGGTCAACTATTGCTGATGAACTAAACGCATGCCTAAAATCATCAAATTTGTGGTGGCATGTAGACAATCCAATTAACAAATAACATACGAGTATTTTTGCAACAAGATGAAACTGCAAATGTGTTTTTGAAGCACTTGTTAAGACATTGGAAATGGTAAAGTCGGAGTGGACACTTCGACCGGATTCATCACATTACCCACAGATTTCTGTCACATCATAGACTCAAAAGAGGAGCTTATTCAGCGTGTTTCTTTAGATATAGCGCAACAGTGCAATAACCGTAATTGGCTGGGTGAACCATCAGTATTGGCGGCAAAAAAAAAATAAAGATGTCGATGATCTCAATGCGTCCCATTCAGAATTTTCTTCCGGGCCTGTTGGTTTCCCTCAAATCAGTCGAAACCGTTATAAACCAGGAAGACGTAGTCAACTATCCCACAGAGTTTTTAAATTCAGTAGAATTGCCTGGACTACCACCTCACAATTTGCAGTTAAAAGTAGGTCATTTGTCATCATGCTGCGTAACATTAGTCAACCTCGACTGTGCAATGGAAGAAGACTGGCTGCGAAAAAGATAATGAATAATGCCATGGCAGCAATCTTAAAGGGAAAAATACAAAGGAGAGGATGTCTTGATCCCGCGTATACCGATGATTACAACGGATTTACCATTCAATTTTAAAACGTCTACAATTTCCCATGCGTCTGGCCTTTGCAATGACCATAAATAAATTGCAAGGCCAGTCGTTGGAAGTTTGCGGAATCAACTTGGAGTTTCCCTGTTTTCGCGCATGAACAATTTTATACGTCGCGTGTTCGCGCGTCGGGAAACCGTCGTCTTTTTTTATTTACGCACCACAAAACAAAACAAAAGTATGGTTTATCAGAAAGCTTTAAATTGATTAACAAAGTGTATCGTTTACTGTATGTGTCTTTCAATATCAAATTGAAACCTTATAAATAGCCAGTATTTTAGGCAAACTTTGCTTTTCAAGTATCTAATTGTTGTGACACCTGTTTTTTGAGCAACATCAAGTGTAACACTATTTTGTAGCTTTTAAAATATTTGTAAACTACTATAAGCAACATCATAATAATAAAAATTGACCACCTATATTTTATCTGTGGTGTATTTTAATATACTGAGTGTCCCAAAATTACAGGACCAAACTTCACCAAATTGTTCAGGAGGTCAAACTGAACGAAAAATGTCATATAATGTATAGTCCTATCTAGCTTCGTTTACCTTAGATCGGCCATTTTGTTTTTTTTACATACAAGTAATTTTATTTTCAATACGGGTTTATTGGTTTTGTTGAAACTTGGCATAAATATTATAAACACGAACATAAGTTATAAAAAAATATATTTTTTTAAAACCTTATGTGTATTTTCAAAATGGCGGCCATTTAAAATATTAAAACCTAAATAACTTGAAAACCAACAGTTTTTTTAATGGCCGCCATTTTGAAAATACACATAAGATTTTAAAAAAATATTTTTTTTACAACTTATGTTCATGTTTATAATATTTATGCCAAGTTTCAAAAAAATCGGTAAACCTGTACTAAAAATAAAATTAACTGTATGTAATAAAAAAAATGGCCAATCTAAGGTAAACGAAGCAAGATAGGACTATACATTATATAACATTTTTCGTTCAGTTTGACCTCCTGAACATTTTGGTGAAGTTTGGTCCTGTAATTTTGGGACACCCAGTAGATGAAGATACATTAATTTGTATTATAAACAATGTTTCAAATTAAACTTATGGTATAGCCAGTTTAAACTAAATGGTTTTGCGAACTATATTTTGTAAGGACTTAATCGTGTGTGACAGGACAATTTATTATGCAACCTCATGATTCCTCTGTAATTGAAAATATAAAACTTGATTGACAGTGTTGTTTTTAATGTAGTTAAATAAAGATGTTATTATATTCATTATAATATAAGCAAGTTTCAGATTATAACTGTTACACTTCAAACTTTACTTTGTAAGCTCCCAATATTGTGACATGAAAATGTTTCAAGCAACATCATGTGTAATTCATTGCAAATAATAATCAAAACCTTATTCATATTAAACATTATTTTTAATAATTATGAATTCCTTTTGTTTCTTTAAAGTTTATTTTATACAAAAGTTTAGCTTTTTTATTTATTGATTGAGGCAGTATGAAATCTGCCGAGCCAGCTAGTAGATCATAAAATTATATAGATGTAAACGATTTTTAATAATTAATTTGTAAGAATATAGAACAAACTGTATAGTTATGTAGTTTTGTAACCTGATTCTGGATAAAGCTATAGTATTTGGTCAAAAAACGAATCTCCAGATAAGTCTGTTTTATAAATATGGCGGTGTGTTTTTATTAGTTCAGTTAAATTCTATTACATTATTTCAATTGAACACAAAGTGGACGGAATAGAAAACATTTTACATTTGTAGAGCTATACCATGGTAAGAAATGTTTGTGTAACCTCACAGGCCCAACATATAAAAACAAACAAATGTAACAAACAGCAAGTGATAAATCTTAAGATCAAGGAAGAGATTGCTGTACAAGAAGAAAACACACATTTTCACATGAAAAAGTAAAAAACACGTTTTTAATTTTCAGTGTTACTATATTTTTTAACTGTTATTCGTCATCCTTTAAATGTTTGCCTTTTAAATTACAATTTTACATACCTTAATAATTTTATTCCTGATTAAACCTCTAGAGTTTTGATTTATTACCTAATACCTATCTTAGGGATGATTTTCATTTGTCATCAGAACTAAGAGGCAAATCTTATGTTGCCAAATATCAACGAGAATATTGAAATTTCAAGAATTGCTATTTAAGAGTGGAAACGATTATTTCCCTTATTTGGATGACTATTCGTCCTGTATTCAAGCAATAATAATAATCAAATTTATCTAACAAAAAGCCGAGTCATAAGAAGGATAAAGGAAATTTGTGGAATATCTGCAGCTCAAATTGCTGAGATATGAAACAGAATGAAAGCGAGATCTTGTGCACTTGTGCAGCAAGATTTTTACTGTGAAGGTAAAAATGAGTAAACATTATATAAAAGTAAAATATTCATCCATTCTACAGAATTTTTATATCTCTCTTTAGAAGTCAAATAAAAAACTTGGTTTCGTATGTCTCGTACGTCTTCTATTTTGTAGTGTTAATAGAGTAATTTAAAAATAAGGTTATCACAGCTCCTGTAGGGATTGCTAAACTCCTTTAGATCCCATCTTCATCTTGAGCAAGACTTGTGTTATGGCTGTGCTCTTTGTCTGTAACCGTCCTCTTTTATTCAGTAGGGTTTTAAACTTGTGGAATGTCTGAAGGGTAATTGGGCAAACTCTTTTTCCGCGACCCTGACTCCACAGCGAGGAGGTTCTGATTTACCACCTCTCTTCCCTATTCCATTGTCTTCTGTATGGTGGACTGATATCCCTAGCTCCATCTTATTTACTCTGCGATATGGTCCACACTTGCTTCAGTACTGACAGCACTCAGTAGTTGGCATGACAGACCACACGTATTTCTTCAGTCTTTTTAACAATAAGGTTGAGGTGTTTCCATCATCCAGATTGGTGTTATCAATCTGTCGCTGGAGAAGCTCCAGATTGGTGAAGCTCTTCCTTGAGCTAGTTACCCTCAGACCCGAGGGCACTGGTTCCTCTTGAGAGAAACAACGACTGTTTGCACCCTCTCTGATTACCAACAGCATGTACTCGTACAAGTTTCTTAAAATTCCTTTCCTGGTAAAATATTTTTGATTTATAAAGGAGAGGCTGGTCTCCTCTCTTAAGCCTTATTCTGCCCGTCCCTCATGGGTCACTGGCTAGTCCCCAATAAGAAAAACTCGTCCAAAAATAGTGGCCTCCAGATAATACCAATGTACTCAGATGTGCTACACAGTTTGCTAAGACGTGTTACATTGTAAATAACGTTATTTACGCTGTGTTATTTATTTCTGTATTTTTGTTTGATTTACGTGGAGAACAATGATTCAGTGTACTGAACTAGAGTAGTCCTATCTGGAAAACATTTGTTGAGTTCTTATGAAAACAATAGTATTCATCCATTGTTGGAAAACACGGTATTTAGGATTTTGTACAAAATGTATATACATGTTCCTAACTGAGAATTGTCTTGAGTCATACTTTTTGTAGTTGTATATAGACCATATTCACTGTTAGAATACCTATGGCTGGGCTTTATGTCTCAACATTTTTATCACTGGCCAAGAGTGATAAATTTACAATACTTATTCTAAGTATTAAAAATTCATACTAATATGCTTTTTACAAGTAAAGAAATATACTCTGGTAGCTTATTTTATAATACATAATATAAAAAAACAGATAAAGGATTTGATTTGTGGTTCCTAAAATATAGCCATTTCCCCGAAATTATGCAAATCCCATAAAATTGAAATGATTTATTAGCCCAATAGAACATTACAATGTTATAAGGCTCGTCAAGAAATAATAACACTAAATACTAAATAACAATTTAAAAAAATACTAACTACAACACAAGTAACATATAGCTAATACTAGGTGGTATGATATTTTCACATCTTAATTAATTATTTTCTGGTGAATTCGGACGAAAATCGTCAAAAGTATAAATTTCAGTTTGAAGCATGTATTCTTTAATAGTTTTTTTGAAAGCCTTTAATGTAGGAATCTCTCTCCATGCTAAAGGTAATTTGTTAAAAAAAATGCTGACTATTGTAAGAGAAAGATGTTTTAAAATGGGTTGTTCTGTGTATAGGAACAGGTAGAGAATAACTATTACGTGTTGGTTGTGTAGTTATGATGGGAGATAAAGGGATTGGACTGTATTCTTTTATATGTTTGAGTTAAAACTTCCATTATGTAAATACTTCTTACTGTTTAAAATTTGAAGATTAAAAAAATGTCCTCTACATGATTGATTAAATTTCAAATTTCGTAGAATTCGGATTGCTCTCTTTTGAGTTTTGAAAACCTGTTCAATAAATGGTGAACTTCCCCAGGAAACAATTCCATATCTCAACACAGATTCGAAATAGCCAAAATAAATAGTTTTTGCTGTTCTTAAGTCAGTCAAGTCTCTAATTTTACGAATAGCATAACATGCTGAATTTAGTTTCCCATTTAACTGACTGATGTGATTTTCCCATCTAAGATTGTCATCTAAAGTAACACCAAGAAATTTACAATTTTTTTGTAGAAGTAAGTTTACTTTGGTAAAAAGTTATTTCAAGTTGTTCTCTAAAGTTTCTAATAAAGTGAAAATTAAGTATGGATGTTTTGGAAAATATTTAAGGATAGTTTGTTAGCTTTAAGCCAGTTAAAAATCAAACTAATGTTATCATATAATTTTTGAGATAGTTCAGTTTTATTGTCAGATTTAATCAAACTAGTGGTGTCATCAGCAAAGAGAATTAATTTGTCACATAAATTGAACTGCTTGGGTAAGTCGTTTATAAAAATTAAAAATAATATTGGACCTAAAACTGACCCTTGGGGTACGCCTGCCTCCAAATAGCGGGCAGGAGATAGATATTTATGGACAGAACCAGCACTGTTTTGAACTATCTCTACTACCTGGCTGCGATCCCTCAGAAAGCTACTAAACCAATTGAGAGCAACTCCTCTGATGCCATAATACTCCAATTTATTTAACAAAATTTCATGGTCTACACAATCAAAAGCCTTCTGGAGGTCACAGAACAGGCCACAGGTCGACTGTCCCTGGTCCAAGGCAGTTAGCACATAATCAGTTAAACTTATGATAGCATCTGAAGTTGACAAATTAGATTGAAAACCAAAATTGATTTTTATTTATTATTGAGAATGATTTTAAAAAATTTTCAAGCCGTAATTTTACAATAGTTTCTAATAATTTTGAAAAAACTGAAAGAACTGAAATAGGTCTGTAATTTTCTGCAAGATTTGAATTATTGTTTTTAAATATTGGAGTTACTCTGGCTACCTTGAGGCATTCAGGGAAGACTCCGTGAGTCAGGGAGCTATTCACCAAAGAGCAAAGAGGTTTTGACAGGATGTGGATGTGTTCCTTCAATATCCTTGGAGGTATTCCATCCAGGCCTGGTGACTTACTTGATTTAAATTTACTTATAACTTCAATTATCTCTTTTTTCACAAACAGGGTAGAGATAAAATGAACCATTAACAAATGGATTTGGCAAAAAATTTTGTGGATCGTAATGCCTTGAATTCAGCAAGTCAAGTTGGTTTGAGATAATATGAGGTACACTTGTGAAGTGCCTGTTAAATGCTATTGCAACATCCATTGGCTCAGTAATATCTTGTCCATTAACAATTAGATTAATGTTTTTTACAGAAGCGAATGATTTAGTCTCTGAATTAATGATATTCCAGGTTGTTCTTGGAATATTTTTAGAGGATTGTATTTTATTTACTAGGGGTTCTCTTTTTGCATAAAGGACTATTTTCTTATGATGTTTAAGGTAAGTTTTATATTCTTTCCAGCTATTTTCTGTGTTTATTGACTTGGCTCTGGCAAACAGCTCCCTTGACAGGACAGCACTTGCCCTAACCACATCAGTTACCCAGGAATATGGACTTGACTTAAGTTTTGTTATTGTTTTTAATGGGAATGCTAATTCATAATATAATATCAGCTTATCAACAAACTTTGAGAAATTTGCATCAACCGATTCACCAGAAATCACATCAAACCAGTCCTCCTTTTGCAGAAAGTCATGAAACATTCTATGGACCCTGCTCAGAAAATATCCTATGTGTAATTATTTTACTATTTTCATTTTTTAGTAATAAATTATTGACATTTATTTTCAAAAATTTGAGAAAAAATTATGATCTGAAAAGCCAGAGTGAAGGTTAAGACTTGATAGCAGATTCTGAGGTATGTTACTAACAATATTATCTAAACAAGATTCAACATTTTTGGTAACTCTAGTAGGTTCATTTATAAAATATCTAAAATTATAACATTTTTAAAATATTCTTAAAAGCTAAAGACTCTGAGTTATGGTTTAATAAATTAATGTTAAAATCACCTAAGACAACTAAGTACTTTTTCTCTTTCAAAGCTAATTCAAATAACAATTGCAACTTGGAAATGAATATATGAATATCGGAGTCTGGTGTTCTGTAACAACTAACAGTTAAAATATTTTAATTTATTAGAATTAGTTGAAATTAACTCTATAGAGGAACATTCAAAAAACAAAGTCTTCACTAAATTTACAAATATCATTACGTTCAATAAATTGTATATGATTTTTTACAAGAAGACAAGAACCTCCCCGTGTCAAACTAATTCTACAATAAATTGAGGCTACAACGTAATTTTTTATCTGAAAATATTTTAAGTTTTTTGCTGACAACCAATGTTCACTTTATAGCAATTATATCTACATTTACATCATGACTCAGATACTCCAGCTGTATAACTTTATTTAGGATACTTTGAGCATTTTGGTGTAATAAGGTTAAGGTTTTTATATTATCAATATTTGTTTTTTTGTGAATTCTATATGGTTCTTACAGGTTAAAGAAGTATTGTTTTGTGAATGTGATATACAGGCTAGGTTACTGTTAATATTTTCTTGCGCTGGATGTTTTTTGGTTTATTTATGCATTTTGCAGAGTTCTCATTAGGTGTTGATGCATGGATGTTATGTAGAATAATGTCAGCTGATGGATCGTTAGTTGCCACATGAAGTGTGAGGGGTTTATTGATTAAAAAAGTGGAGTTGTTTTCCGGTGAAGGAGCTTTGCTTTTACTATATGTTTGTCCTGGTGTATGGATGTCTTTTTGTACAATTGTGGGTTTTTTCACCTTTAAAGACTGATGAATTAGTTCGGCTAAAAAATGTTTACCTGATTTGTTTAAGTGTAGTCCCAAATTTAGTATAATGTGTAAGATGTAGTGAACTCGTGTCAATAAAATTACATAATTTTACATTACTAGCAGCCTCCTCAATCTTTACATTTACTTTTCTTATACTCTCATTGAGAGCAGGCTGATCTAGTCTATGAGGGATACCGATTATTGACATGTTAGTGTTGAGAGTTATATTAGAAAATATATTAAAATTAAAATTAACTACACTAGCACTAGTGGAGTCTGTGATGTCGTTTGTCCCAGCGAGTAAGATAGCATGATCATTAAAGGTAAAACTCCTAGTCAAGTCCTGCAGGTTGTTGGCTACGTAGTTAAAAGGGGCTCCCGAACTGCTGACTACCGTTACCTTGTAACCGCTGCCTAGTTTGGCTTCGAGAATCGGTGCAAGGTCCCGGCCATGACTGTCCGCAGCAAGCAAAATTTTCCTCTTTGTTATTTTTTCCTTGGCTGGATTACTCTGCTGTGTTTTTCTAGTCGGTGTGATCTTTGTTTTGTTTTTAGATCTACTGGAGTTTAAAGGTAAAGTTCCGATCACACTACAAACTTCCTCTGGATCATCAATGCGACCCTCAAGCACTTGAAAAGAGTTTCTCAAAGGCAGTGTAAATGTTTTAAGTTTTTTTGTCTTTATCAAAGTTTTCTTTTTCATTTTTTCAGGCAAACATGTTGGAGATTGTGAGTAGGAGAAACTGCTGGTATTTTTATTTAATAATTTCATTATTTCTTCTTCTTTTTGAAGGACTAACATTTCTAGGTTATTGTTATGAATCTTGAGTTGTTTTATTTCTTCATTGGCTGCTATTAAGTCTTTATTTAAGGTGTCTACAACTAAGTTAAGAGTTTCAAGTGTTTCTCTAGTAGTTTTATTTATAAATTCACTATCTTCGTCATCATTACCTTCATCAGATTTAGTTTCCAATACTTTGGATATACCACAGATATCAGATAGATTGTTATTTTTATTATTGGTGCACATATAACAGCTCCAGTTTGATTTGGATTCTGCAATAATTTTAAATTGAGAGTAATTTATGTCTGTACATTGCAAGTGATACCACTGTAGACACTGACCAGAACATTGTATAGATGGTTTTGATTTTAATAGTTTTTTTGAACAGTTTCCACAATTATAATTATAAGACTTCTGCTTTCTTTTCATTTTTTGATTTTTTTTTTTCTTTATTATAAAATAGGCCTACGAATGAAATAAATAGTAAAATATGGAAAAATTTGTAAAAGAGTATGAAAAATATATTAATATTTCAATTAAGAGAGGATAATTTAACTAAATTGTGACATAAAAAGTATAAAGTTAAGATGTAGTTTTGAACCTGGAACCTTCAGATTCAAAGTCTGTCACACAAACCCATTGAGCCATCCAACAGACATGAAAATATAAGTCAAACTAGACAATGATAGTTTATTGTAGATGAAGGTAAATTAGGTTGTCAGAGATAAGTCAGTCACTGTCCAAAGGTCAGCTATCCTTGATAAGAAGGGTAGACCTTTCCTTATCTGTGTATAATTTAATTATGCCAGATCCAACAAAGTTATTAAAATGTTTTGGAAATTTTCACACTTATAATAAATATAGTGATAAACTTACTACCATTTATCTATAGCACTTAAAAAACTACACAATTTTTATATAAAAATTTATTTTAAAAATCACTTTGAAACCACTTAAATAGAGAACTTTGTGGAGCTAAATAACTGGTGTCCTGCCTCCATCTCAAACCCAACTCTAACTCTAAAAACATCCCTGTATTTCTGATTTACTCTTTGTAATATAGACTGGTCTATAAAGGGTTAAACTTGTAGTGCAAATATGGCTGTCTTAACTGGTGAAATGTTTTGTAGAATGTTTAGATAAAAGCTACCGGTTACAATTACCTTAAAAATACAGGAAACTATGTTGAAAAATAATTTTAAGTACAATCTTTATTGTGCAAGCAGTGTATGCTTTCAATGTTGAATGTCAAAAGCAATCTAGCCTCGCCTCCTAAAACACATAATTTCTGGTCGTTGCTATTGTTGCGACTGGAAGAAGAAACCGCCTGTCGAAGACCAGATGTCAAGAATGCAGATATTTCATTTGCTGAGAACATTCTGCTCCTTCCTGTTGTGTTCTGGGCAATGAAGAATTACTAGAAGTAAGCGATAGTGACTAAGGGTTTAAAGTGAAAAACTACCTGAAAACTGTATTGTTCTAATGTATTCTATTGACTGTCTGTTAACACTTTGAATCCCAAGCCCGAGCTCAGGCCGGGCTGTGTCGATATCGTCAATGACCCAAGCCCGAGCTCAGGCCGGGGCAGTCTATTTTTAGTTCGTGGAGACTGGTAATTCGCATTACTGACGTTTTTGGAGGTTGTGTTATGTTTAGCAAGTCATATTAGACTAATTTTATTAGTCTTTGATTATTTATAAACGGTTACAAGCAACAAAATATTATAACAGAAATTGTGTAACAAACAGCTGATACGACGCCGAGTCACCAACTACGCAGTTGTCAGCTGGTGCCGTGACGTCTGCAATGTTTACACTAGCTCTGTGTTTTACAGTGAATTATAAGTTATTTTAGCTACAGTTGTTTATAAAATTAGTATTTGGAGTGCTCAGTTATAGTTTTTATTAAGTTATTTATCTTAGATTAGTCAAGAACTACGTATTTGTCTGCTAGTGCCGTGCCGTGGCGACTGTACTCTTTGTACGTCTACTCGCTTTGTGTTTTACAGTGAATTATAAGTTATTTTAGCTACAGTTGTTTATAAAATTAGTATTTGGAGTGCTCAGTTATAGTTTTTATTATGTTATTTATCTTACATTAGTCAAGAGAACTACGTATTTGTCTGCTAGTGCCGCGTGCCGTGGCGGCTGTACTCTTTGTACATCTACTCGCTTTGTGTTTTACAGTGAAATATAAAGTTATTTTAGTTATAGTTATTTATACAATTAGGATTTTGTGTTGCTCAGTGTTTGTTCAGAGAAAAATAAACAAACCACAGGCAAATCTGGAAGAAAAGAAAACTGACTGTGTGGTTTTGCCCAGAGTGTGACACTGCCCTCTGCCTTCCTGGATGTTTCAAATTATTTCACACTAAAGCTAACTACTTGTAAATAGGACTACATTCTCTCTATTCAACTTTTTATCTGTTATTTACCTTGATTATAAATAAATATATTTGAACTACAACTTCCTGGCTTTATTTTGATGTGTAATATGTTATGGTTAGCTGAAAAGAATCATAAAGAAAAATGTATAAACAAAACTTATGCTTTATGTTCCAATTTTTTATTCTTCAGTATTTTACACACTTTTTATGGACTCAACATTTTCATTGATTTCAAAAAAATTTGATATATTTACCTTGGATATATTATACATATATTTGAACTACAACTTCTTGGCTTTATTTTGATGTGTAATATGTTATGGTTAGCAGAAAAACAGTCCAGAAAATAAATGTGCAAATAAATTTATGCGTTATGTTCCATTTTTTTTTCTTCAGTTTTTTACACACTTTTTATGGACTCAAGATTTGTATTGACTTAAAAAGATAAGTAACATTTTTGATAGTTTTATTTATATATTTGTGCTTTTTAATTTGATATATTGGTTGCTAAGAAACTATAACTTAAAATTTTTTTACAATTTAACTAAAAAACCCTTAAAAATGGCTGGGACAGCACATACAAATATTACTAAGAACCCGGGACTCAAAGTGTTAAATGTCATATATAGTTCTAATTATTACCTCTATTTCAAATTTTTATCAGTTGTACTGTAAAGTCATGTCTTATTCAAAATGTAAAAGGTTAGTATTTATCAAAAGTAAAATAACGTTTATTTATTATTCACATCAAAGCACCAGAGGCAGCAAGGACCTATGCACAAATGCATCAATATAACACAAGTCATGCATCTGATTACTGCCTGCCTCGCCATAGGCTCACAGCAACTGAAAAGAGTCCAAGCTATGCTGGCGCCAAGATGTGGAACGCATTTCCTGAAGACTTGAAAATGATGGACCGGAAACACTTCAGACAAACCCTCAAGAACTAGCTACTGGATTGACCATTTTACTCGCTAAACGAATTCTACGGAAGGAGGACTTAAGACCAACAAGACAAACTAGACCTAAACCTTTATTTGTTGACGCAATTACTAAACTTAAAGTTTATGTAAATAAAGATGATTTGACTTTGACTTTGTCTTTGTATATATGTTTAGTTACTCTTTTTAGGATAAAATAATTAAAAAGGACATGTTTATATATATTATTTAATAATATTTTGTAAATTGTTTATTAGAACTTTAAAATCTTCTCCATTTATTGGACCTTTTAATTTTCTTAGTTAATGAGACACTCTTCAATGTTATGAATAACAATTGTAATTAAAGAAGAATTACGTTAATACATTAGTTTCTATAACAACTTATGTAGGCAATGAAGTAATTTTAAAGCATTTATGCTATAACCTGGAAGGTAACTTCTGATGTACGAGGTTCTCAAGAGTTAACCGTGAACACTTAAAAATATCTACCTGATATATGCCTACTTACATTTGAAAAATGTAATAGGACTCCATAATATTATATCATAAGTGCTTTTACTAAGTAGTAGTAAGATTTCAATTTTGAAAAGGTGTGTGTGAAACCGCGGGGTAAAAGCTAGTGTATTTAATAGATTTGTAATAAAAATTTTAAAATTTATAAATATATGAAATTAAAATATAATTATAAATTTAAAAAACCATTAAGTTTTAAAATTTGTATTTTATTTATCAGATCCAAAAGGCATAACAATGAATTTTGAAATATAATACGTTTTCTCTAATTACATCACTTGGAAATATTACCTTTGAAAGGAATAATATTTGCAAAAAATATTTCTTAGGTTGTACATCCTTAACCCTTTGGGAAAGACATATGCACTGGGTTACGTAGATATGATTAGTCACTCTTCATTGTTATGTGCTGTTCTAGTTATGAAAATATTCAACAATATATTGTTGTCATGGTCTTCTGGTTCCTTTACTAAGAAAATAACACATTTCATTTTGTTTTGTTATTAGCAGAACTGAATTGGAATGTTGGAACGTTTTGTCCATTGTTTTCATTGGTCAGCTGTTAAATGTGGAGGTTAGGAGTGTTGTTTCTTTTTGTTTAGTTGTGAGATCGATCGTAATGTTGTAAAAACTGTGGAATCTTGTTGTTGCCTCGTTATTAGGCAGTAATTACAAGTGTAATTCTGATATCGGTGGATAAGTGATTAAATTGTTGAAGACAATTATTTTCCTTGCTCTTAAAACAGTTTGCCGATTTAAGGTTTGTACAAGGATGAAGAACTTGAAAAAGATGAAGGTTATTTGGATTATTTTACAACAATTGTACAGTACGTTTTGTTATTTATAAAGTAATTTTGTGTACAGTGAATAGAAAAAAATGTAATTTCCCTAGGGAAAGAGAGAAGTGCAGAGTAAATGCCCACAAAATCATATAGACCCTTATTCATATTATTTTCCTTTAATTTAGTTCTGAGCTTATTTTTTGATAGGTGCATGAACATTTTTATTTATGTAAAAAACACTGTCATAATTTGGGTAAAGCATGTTAAATTCAGCTTAAAATAACTAAAGAATAATAACATTTTTCAAACATTTAAAAAAA
The DNA here is from genome assembly GCF_021130785.1 of Homalodisca vitripennis. Taxonomy (NCBI): domain Eukaryota; kingdom Metazoa; phylum Arthropoda; class Insecta; order Hemiptera; family Cicadellidae; genus Homalodisca; species Homalodisca vitripennis. Next base: position 49,898 of record NW_025779277.1, read on the forward strand.
TATATATAACATATTACAACAATCTTATTACAAATACAGCATTTATTATTTAAATTAAAATTTTGCTGTAAAGACAGTGATAGAAAAATTATTGCTTCTACTTTTATAGATTTTGTTTTAGATAGATTTAACCAAAGTCTTATCATTTTTGCTCAATTTAATTGCTGCTACCGGTCCTGCAGAGGCCTTAATAAATACTTTCTCAATAGACTAAGAATTATGACTGAAATTTGTTAAGAAAAAAAAATTAATAATGTAAACATTTGACTTTTACACCTATATTTGAACATTTTCCACAGGTACACTCTTTGTCAGAGGGTTATTTATAATTGTTATTATATTTTCAGGAACTGAATAAAAAGATAATGTTATTAAAACATCATATATTTATCTATATTATGTACATTTATTCCAGTAAAAATAAATTTAAAAAATCCAACAAACTTGTACACAGTATAACTTAGTGAACGATGCAACAGTTGAAAAATATATCAAAAAAGGTAAATCACAAACAGTACTTACACCTAAACATAACCTAGTAATTAATGATTTGTAATGTACAAACCACCTCCACCTGGTACAAGAAATCCTAAAATGGATCAAAAAATTACAGGCCTAATTCAGCTAATAGATGCGGTAACAAGTTTCTTGGCGGCGCACATGATTTTCTAGGGCTCCGTCGCCGAATAAGCTCTGCAGCAAGATCGGCTATCCCAACTTTCTCTGCAGCTTTCCAGATCACGAGGACCTGAGCAAGCCTTGGGCGACTCCCACAAACAACCGGGGCTCCGATATGGACACTTTCTGCAAGTGACAACATTTATTGAGTAAAGTAAATATCCAAGGAAAGTGTTTGAGAATTGAAATAAGCTACTTAAGGTAACAAATAGTGGTTAGGTCTATGTGAAATAGGTATGATACTCAAGAAGAAGAACAAGAAGAGGAATGAATTGATTCTGTGATGATTACAATTTGAAACAATACTGTACATATAAACTCTTTGAGAAATAGGCATTATTTTTGGATTCTGTTAATTTTATATCGATTTTATATATCAGATATCGAAGACTAAGTCACTACCTAACATTTACTATAAATTTAAAGACTGTTATAATGCCTACTTTAGTTGTATTTTGACAAAAGTAAGCTTCTAAGACCTTTATATGTATGTTTTTTTCTTATCAGATGGGAAAAATATAGGAGAAGTTATATTTAACAATTTAATAAAGTTTTGAAAAAAAAAACCTAATTTTTTTTACCCAAAACTTAAATATAATTTACATTTTATTCATCAACTAGGTTAGCATGCTAATGTAATTATTTATAACACTCTTTCTCTCAGTAATAATTGACTTTAGGTAGCATTGCATAATTTTACAACTAATCCAATACAATTAAACACCGCTATTTATTTACAGAGGAGGATGTACATTTTACTGTTTAACTGATTCAGTAAAATGTACATCCTCCTCTGTAAATTAAATAGCGGTGTTTTAATTGTATTGGATTAGTTGTAAAATTATGCAATGCTACCTAAAGTCAATTATTACTGAGAGAAAGAGTGTTATAGTTAAAACATTTAAAATTGGTGATTTGAAATGTTTTGAATTTATTATAAACTGTTCAGAGATAATATGTTTGTTTAATCAATAATAAAGTGAAGATTTTCTCTCAAGTCGAAAAGGTTAATAATTTATCTCAATTTATATTATGTATATACTTGATGAAATGTAATTTAAATTTCAATTTGTTTCAGTTTTTAATTTCATGGACAACCTTTTAATACATGTGATGATGTTCAAAAGTATTATACACATTAATAGGCCTATGAGGTTTCTACTTCTACAACAAAGGCAGTACAAATACCTATAGTTAGATATTGAAGACAATTAGGTCAATAAATGACAATCCATCAAGGGTAAAGAGGAATTGAGAGAGTAGTATAGTAAAGATTCATGAAGATGACATACCTAGGAGGTTCGTAATCATCGTTGACGGGGTCAGAAACGCAGTCTGCAAGTCGATGCTTGGCGCAATGTTTGGCTACCATCCAGACTCCACACTGCACCCCACCGGTGAGTGCCAAGAGTACGCTCTCGCAGGGTTGACTGAACCGCAACAGGAGCTGAGCAGCCACCGCCGAGTGTACACAGGAAGCTGCGCTCAGCCACCACTCGTGCAGTCGTTGCTCGGTGGTGTAAAGGCTCGAGGAGTGCCATTGTGGCTAGATCGTTCTCCCGACATTCAACAGCGGAGCGCACCTTGCCCCACTGCGTACAGCATTTCCTCACTTTCTAGTACCTAAGTGTCCAAAAATTCACATCTGCTATATATAAATAAAATACTTTTTTAAATCATAAAAATATTTAAAGAGAAATGAGATTACATGAAAAAGATTTTAATGATAAAAAATCAATCCATTAAATTTTTTTAAATGGTTTTCCATACAATAAAAACACCATATAATGACATATTTTTCAAAGTTATTTACCATTTTATGAACCCTTTGACACAGTTGTTTGGACTTCCTTACACAAGCTATAAATATATTAAATAATTAGTAAAAGCCTCAATTATTTTACGAAATTTTGGCCAGATTTTTGTAATTTTTCACTCAAATATTAATGAAAATCACAACAAATCTAATATAACTTTGTAATTTATTTATTTTTGTATACTTAAATTCATTTATTACTGTAAAACAAATAAATAAATGTTCCAACCCTCAATTTCACAACACTGAGTTGTCAGTTTGACAACTTATCATAGGTTTGAGATATCACATCACAATAAGCCTTTTCTACACAAAAATCAACTTTAGTTTACTCATGCAACCATAACTGCAATCAGCTTAGAGAAGCCTGTTGGATATTGAGCAAATAAAACAACCGGCCCGAATAAAAATAAAACGAAAAACATGTTCCTTGTTTTGTCTATAACATTCCTTAATAATATACTTCATCAGAATAATTCAAGAATTAGCCACAAGATAGATCCACATGACTGGACTGTCGCAGCATGATATATAGACGTCAAACCATATAATGAGGTTGTAAATCCATATATCAAACCATGTGAAAGGGCTAAATACCAAAAACCGATTTTATATTTTGCGAGCAGTTTATGTATAGTGCATATTGCTTGCTTAACAGCTAAAAATAACTTTAAAACACTATAGGCTTAGTATTCTGTGCACAATTTTAGTTGCCTTGTTTACTGGTCTTAATAACACCTAATTTGATTAGTATAATATGCAAATAAGGCTATTGGTTTTTCTCAGATGCTAGGTTTAATGGTTTCTGTTGATCCACTGTACTGAATGTATATTTATATAGTAAACTCATTTCCTTTTATTTCTAGTGAAAATTACAGAAAAAATAAAACTGTACTTGCTCAGCCTAAAAACTAAAGAATGCTTTTCAAGGATGAAAAGTATCAGTATAGTATAATGTAATAAATATTACAAATGACTACTAAAATATTAGTTTTACCATGAACAATACTCTATTATATGCAGCATACTTGTATTTACTACCATACTCAAAATCTTATATCCAAACCATAAACACATAGCGAGCTATTTTGAAACTATTTCTCATGATAGTCTGACAATTACTTTTTTGTGTTTCTAGGTTAAAAATTATACATAACTTTAAGAGATAAGATTGTTTTTAAGTAACACATATTATTTTCTTTATATTTTTTGAATTTTATAACTGATTAGTCAAGAAATTTATTGTAAACATATTTGTAAAAAATTTAAAAATTTTAAAATAGAACATGATTGTATTTTTACAACCTACTTTAAAGCTGCGATCATTGAAAAGATATTTAATTTTTGTATTTTTCACTTGAGACAAAAACATTACATAACTTTGCTGCCCTTTGATGTTTTGAACCCAAAATCAAAAGAATTCTTCCTTCAACCATGAGGAAGGGACATACATGCTAAGGTTCAAGTCTCTGTGACCTTACTATGATGAGTTATCGCACAGGTGGATAAACAAACAGACACCACACGATTTTAAGAAGGGCCCAACAGGTCCTTAAGAGTACGAATAATTTACCCAGAACATTAAAAATTACCACCAGTGTAAATGAAAATGTTTATTTTTTGACCAGATCCACATTTTTATAGATTTTGGCACACTGAAAAACAATAGACAGCGGGGACATATAAATCTGATATCAAAACTCATGTATAATGCAACATTTGTGTAAAGTTCTAAAAAAATTTGATATCAGATACATATTTTTGTGTTATATTTCACTAACTAAATAATCTTAACTAACATAATGACAAGTTGCATGCATTAATACGTCCTGGGCAAGTACAAACATTAAACATTAATTTAATTCCGTATTAAGTTATTTTTCAATGTCCAAATTTAAACACAGTGAACAATATGACAGAAGGCCTAAAAGAATTTAGCATGTTAAAAAATTGTAAAAATGTTTAAATTTTAGGTTTACTTTATATTTACTGTTTCACAAATAATTAAAGATTATTTTCTTTTGTAGATCTGAATTATCTCTTGGTATTTAAAAAAGAATTTTTCGATCAAGTTTTATTTTCTAGTTATTTAATGAGTATAGTTTTCTTAACTAAACCACATAAGAAAAAAATTATTTTTATGATGAGAAACTCGTTTCAAATGTTTTACACTGATACCAAATAATCTCAATGAGAACAGACCTGTCCAACCCCCTGTCTTCCCCGAGTCCATACGTGTAATACCAGCGGGGTGCCAGAACAAATTGCTGCGTACTTAGATTTCCTCAGCTTCCAACTTGCTCAGCCGCCGTGTTGAGATTGCCACGGATGTCCCTCACACGGAGGTGGGGGGACCAAGTAGCGGCTTAGTTGGGCTGTGCGACGCAACGAACTGGTCCCTATGAAATAGTAGTCTGTGTTAATTAACCCTTTGGCTGCCAGCGGCCGATATTTTCGGCCGGTTAAGACTGGCCGATATTTTCGACCGGTTAAGACTGGCCGATATTTTCGGCCAAGTAAAACTATTTGAAAACTGCCAGCGGCCGAATTTATCGGCCCCTTCCTTTTGGCTTATAGCGCAGCTTATTATAACCACCAATGTAATTCTTATAACCTATAAAAATAATAGCTAAAGAGTGTTTTTATTTCATAAAATATCAGTTATTACGAAAAATCTTACTTTATATAGTACACGATGTAGAAGAACGACGTAATTGTGTGGCTGTTGGTCTGTCGCGAACCTGCCGGCTGCCGATGCCGTTGACAACAATATCAACCTAATATCATGTAAAATAATTTGTAGTTTCATAGTTTCATAGTGTTTTTACTCGGAAAAAGCAATTTTTATTGCCATTGTTTCTCTTCAATCTTCTGTATCCAACTTCATTTGTAAGTATAATATTATAATTTATTTTCTAACTTTAAACTCTCTTTGTAACTATAAAACCTATTTATTAGTTTAATTTTCTTCCAATAACAACATCAAAAAGAGAATTTAGTGTAAGTCTAGTAATGTTTACTAATTCAAGCAAGTATTTGGAACCACATTGATAAAAACTATGAAAATATAAAAAAATTTGTGTTGCCGCGGTGATTCAGTGTTATAATCATTATAACTTTATTTTCCAATATTTTTTTGTAACTTTTTGAACATTGGCTCTCAATGACATTGTAAACATAAAACAAACATTTATTTTCTCCCATTATAGTATTTATAAGGTGTTTTGCAATACAAAAAAAAATTTTTTGAACATTTTTTAAATTTAATAAAATTAATTTATTTATTTAAAATAGTTTAATTAATTTGAAGTGGTTTTTAAAAAGTTATATAAGTTATAGTAAATTTTTACGTTCAAAACAAAACAAAAATCATGATCCTAGCTAGTTTAAAAAAGAAAGTTATTATCGTTTTTGGTTTACCTATGCGAAAATGATCATTTTAAAAGCCTGGCAGTACAGAGGCATATGGTAGTTTGGCTTGGCAGTCTTCAGATACAGGTAACTTAAACTGCCTGACAGACTTTAAACATAAAATACAAATATAGCATGGCAGCCAAAGGGTTAAGTAATAAAGTGTTGTATTACTGTGATATTTTTGGATTCTGAAAACCCATCTTGAGGGTTGATTCAGCATAAAAATGTGGATGCTAAAGAAATAAATTAGCTAATAAATAAAAGTTGTACTCATTATGCTTACACAACCTTGCATTGGTTTAAACAAACCACAAACTAAATACCTTTAAAAAAAATAATACATCTAAATTGCACAGAGCAAAACTATGCCATGTACTAATACATTACTAAGTGAGCTTTAAGAGTATAAAATTTACAAGTGGTTGGTTTTAAATCCTTTTTATAGTTTAACACACATAATTTTAAATGAACCTGTGTCAGACTTTGTTTCTTTGTTAGTATTAAGCGTTCTTGTTTGTGTTGTGTTGATTTATTTAATTTAGTACGGTACTTGTTATCTATCACCTATTTAATCTCTCTTACAAATTAAGTTATGCAATTGTTGATTTTAACTAAGTTTTAATGTACCTATCTTATTTAGTTTTAACCTTTCACGTTAAATTTTATCCTGTTATGTATCTTATTATTTATTTTAATGTTATATTAATGGTCAGATTGTTATGCCGTTTTTTATGTTTATTATAAGTTTTTGCATTTTTGTTGTTTGACTATTTTTATCTGTTTAAGGCTTAAGTCATTATAAAATTGTTATTGTTGGTAAGGGTATTTCCGTAAGGTTTTATTAAGATTTTACATTGTAATTGATTTATGACATAGCATAATAAATCAGTGTATTATTTAAATATTATATATTTTTGACAACATCTATTGCATGTATGAATAAAGAAGATGATGATGATGAGAGTGTGGAAAAGAAGAATCACAAATTCATGTAGGTGCTGTATGATAGGATATCTCTTTTATTTTAGAAATTCCAAAAATGTACTTACCAATTATACTATTTTCTGGTAACGTTTCTAAAGTTTTGCCTTTGAATTTTGGATTGAAAATTACAGCATCTCTCGGATCTTCTCGTCTAAACATAAAACAAAATCAATCTATTAAACTTTAATACAGGTAAAGAATGATATAAAATTTTATCAGGATGACATATTCAGACAATATCCTCAAAACTCCAATGTTTAAATCTACATATTATAAGTTTTATAATTCTAAATTCTCATCTCAGTCTTTCAGACAAAAGTCACAGCCATTACGGATTATGGTTATGAGGGGTTCTGTCTGTGGTACAGGATCAAGCTAATTAGTATTTTCACTAATTAAATTAAATTTTCAGTCAGGCAGATGCCGCGGTAGTGTTTTAATTAAGAACAATGTACTGTGATACAAAAAATTCTTTTAACACATGCAGATCCACATTCAAATACGGATTGCAAATCCAAAAAAATCTGAGAGTAACTTCTCATTTCAGTCTACTGAAATTTTAATAATGCAAAATAAGGGGCCGGTTCAAGTATTACGTAAGCAGATTTATTGCAATTATTTACCCCCCCATCCCCTTGTCAGCAAAAGTAAGCAAAGCTCTTACCCCCTCCCCCCATGCTTACGTAGACATTTGTCAATTAATGTATTGTTTTTTTAAATTTTATAACGTTTATAATTATAATTTGAAAAATAAGAAAATAGATTTAGGATAGAGATTATATTTGACTGGAAACGGTATTCAACATAGAGTAAAGGACAAAAATATTATATCTTACTAACATAACAAACTTTATTTTATATTTTTGGTTACATATATCTAAATTCAAATTAACAGTCTTCAGTCCATGAAAACCCGAAATCCATGATTCTAAGTTTTCGAATGACATTGGAATTGCTTCGATTGCTGCTCAGTGTTGTGAGTCTGCTCGCTTTCATCCGATTTTGGAATGTCTATGTCATTCTCATCGAGCCATTCAACATCATGGGGCTCTAAATTTTTGAATAATGCACATCAGTTCATTAGCACGACTGAGCCAGCGACTCTTACAGGTCTAACTTTCCTATCAGTGTGCGTGTTTACTTTCTTATGGATCTTTTCGATGTGACGATTTAGTGACTTGACGGAAGCATGATAAAAGACCACACGTTTTGCATGTTTGACTTGATAGCCTCAATTGTACCGTCGGACAAAAATAATCGTATGGCATTTGCAGGAAATCTTTGAGTGAAGCATTAAGCGTAGAGCTAAATTGACTGGAAGATTAAGAAATTGCCCTCCTTCATCTAAAACCAAGTCATCAACTGTTTGTTTTACTTTTACAGGTGGTGGAAGAAACCTGTTGTCTAGTAATCTAAATAGGCCACTTCTTGGACGACAGCATTCTGTATTTCTTACATTTTACAATTTGGAGCAAGTATTGGCTTTCACGCACATGTTCTGAATACCATTTAATGTCTGGAAAATCAGGAAGATCTTGTTCACCTGCCCCAACATATTTTCCATTAACATTATAGCCATCAATTTCCATTGAACTCCATACTTCAGCTAATACATTTCCTGCAAATTCGAAATTAGATCTTTCTAAATGTTCATCAATTGTAATGCCACGTTCATCCAAATGAGACCCAAAATGGTCATGAGGCAATATTAAACCAGCCAGTTCCCGACTAAGAGGAGCCATTCTGCGCTCTACTCTGTTATACGCACTTCTTCCAGGTAGCATTGGTAGCTAAAAACAATGCATCGAGATCATGTCGCTTAAAGTGTTGTATAGCAAAACCCTATGACTTTTTGATAACGCGGATTTTCATCTGGCCCTCCATCAACCGTCATGATTACCACTGGTTTTACTAGTCCTTGGTCAGTTTTAGCTAATGGTCGAAACTCTTAAGTTCGAGAAGCGTCTCGAAATCCTGAGCATGAGTATTAGCAGTAGATGAACTATGCTTTCCACTGTCGAATAGCGATGTATGTTGGTCCAGAATATCCAACGGGCTTGCGGTTGTCCTAGCATTATTGGAAGTGATTTTGATACCAGCATAAAACAAGATTGGTATTTAGTTTATGACGGTCTCAGCGATTACCCAGATCGTAGATCATGGGCAATTTTGATTCTATATTACCATGTGTCAAGTTAGACAGAGGTGACTTGCTTATTTGCCGTTATAAGTTACGCCCAACCATAGGGGACTCAAGCCTTTATCATACTTGAGATATGGAAAAAATACCTTGATCTGGCTCACTAGTATGGATGCTCATGGTTTCTCTAAATAATGGATTGATGTTTCAGCGAACTGTGCCTATTCTAAGTGGCTCTTGTGTGGTGTGAGTCAGTTTGAGCCCGAATGAGATGTTAACAGGGACTGTCGATACATGTCTTCGTCCCTTCTGCAGAATTAGATTTTCTAGAGGATATCAAAAAATCGAAAGATATGTCCCCCCACCCACTGCGGACTACATGTCAAAATCCCATCTTCTACTCGTTAATTTACCTTGTGTGAGGTTCATCAAGAGTTTTTACGCTGCGAATTGATTACCGTTCGTCTTCTTGATCATCTGCTGCATCTCCCAAATAAAGCTATATCTGCGGATTGTTTTTCAATAGTAAAGGTTGATTGCACTTTCTAAAGATTTAGGTCGATTCTCCCACTGAATCCCTCAAGAGATAGTCTTTTATTTCATTTTCTTGAATTTTTCATGGACAAATATCTTCTAACTTTTCTTTTACACTACATCTCCATCCCTGTGTTTTCTTCTGGCGGCAACTGCCGTTTTGAACTCTTCACTGTTTTTTAAAGGGTTGTTTTGCTGTTATTTATTTCCTCGCGGCAACTTAATGGATCTGTTTATCAACTTTCAGCACGGCTTGGCCCATTTAAGGTACCTCTGGCAGAATTACAAAGCATTCAGATTTTTTCGAGGCTAGAGCATATCTTATTTTTCATAGCTTCCTAGAGAAGGTTCAAGGTTTTGGTCTCATGTTTATCTGTATTTTTATTATAACTTTCGCATTGCTGTTGTGATTTCATTACCGGTTTTTATTTATCTTCTTCCTGTTTTTTTAATATTTGAAGCTGGCTAGTGTATATTTGTTGTTTTTTCTTGCAGGTTTACTGGATTGCCTAAAAATAAAAACTTTCTAATGGGTTTCTGCTAAAGATTCTTTTATTAAGCACTACATTGTAAATACAACCGTGATGGGAAATATATATGGGTAAATACAAAACCCTATGGGCGTTTAAAATCTAATATCTTTTGTAAGGAGTAATTCGTTCCGGTCATACAAAAATACCAGGGTTGTTATACGTCTATTCAAGTAGGTATTTTAAAAGAATGTAAACAATCTTTGATATGTCTTTTTATTAGAAATTATGCTAATTATTAAAATCACGAATATTCTGTAAAGGATGCGTACAAGGACCATCGCGGAGGCTCTGCCAGGCCGCGATATGGTTCGTCTCGCCATACATCAACTGAGGCCGCATGCTACGGCACATGTATACGTGCGATCCCATTCGCGCGCTGCACGCCTCGCTGATGTCTGTGCGCACCTTTATTTTCTTACAGGAAAGCAATTTTATAATATTTGTTGAGTTTTTAAATGACATTACAACAGATTGTACACAGTTTACAATTTTTAAACCAAATATTTCAATAAAAAGACATATTAAAGATATTGTTTACATTACTGTTTTTTTAAATACCTAGTTTGCATAGAGTATAGTTTTCTGTAGGTGGTATATATATATATATATATATATATATATATCATAATATATATGTATATACTTCTAACATCCTGTATTTAGTGACCACTTGACGGAATCAATTATAAGAAATAAATCTACTATAATGAAATATTACCTCTATACTTTAAGATAGGCCATAATATTTTCTAATTTGCAAAGAGAAACTTTTTGGAGATTTCTAATATTTCTAGTAGGTATTCATAGGTACCTA